>NW_028241245.1:0-87621 GCF_964263255.1 Lissotriton vulgaris
AACATCTTTTGCAACCAGAAAAAGTGTAAGGAAGTTCTGCATGGTAATGGCCATAAGAGAGAACAAGTGACACCTAATCCTACGGTGCTCATTTCATCAACCATGAAATAATAAATGGCGGAGCCGGCCCTAGTTCATCGTAACCATCCTTGTGTCACACAGATTTTGGCAACAGGTGCTAACCTGTAAATACAGATTTTCAGGATATTCAGAAAATACACATTTATATAAATCTAATATAAATGGAAGTCATCCACAGAATCAGTGGGTATCTTAAAACATCGGCATGGACTGGCCCTCCTGGACCTAAGTTGGACACCAATACGCGAAAACTACTGCGGTAAGTTTACAGAGTAGCAGGTAAAGAATAAATACCATAGCAACGGAGGGAAGGAGTGGGTAGGTGGCGTCTCTCTCTCGGCTAACGTGTGGAATTGCGGGGTTATACTAATTAGTAATATTTAAGAAAAGTGGCTTCTGTGCATCCCTTTTACCATCTACGACACAATTATGTCACAATTATTATAGTAAATAAATAAACTCCAGATTCAAATGTGCCTGTCTTTTTCTGTCACACTTGCGGTTCCCATCTTTCCCTGCCTCTCTATTTAAGGTTGGTTTGCATTTGTTCATGTTCTCTCCTACTTTGCTCTGTTGTTCTCTGTCTGTTCCTTCATCCCTCCGTTTCCCTTAACTACAGTTTCTGCCTCCATGACCTTCGCTCTGTTTTGGCCTTTGTTTCACCTTTGCCTTTTGTGATCTATTTCTGCCGTTTTTAGTTTATTTTGGGTGCCGTTTCTTCTTTCTGTTAAATTCCTCTTTTTTTCTTTTGCGATGTGGTAATTTAGGAGGAGAATTAGTTTTTATTTCCTATTTCTCTTTCTTCTGCCAATACTTCTGTCTTTTCCCTATTCGTTATTACGTTTTTAAATCTTTACTTCTTATCTTACTCTATTTATTCTTTTTCTTGCTCAGTTTTTTCCTGTGCCTTTTTATGTTTTGCCCTTTTTCTTTAATATATTTTCTTTCTTTCTATTAATTTAATTCCTACTGTACGCATGTCCTATGCTCCTGTTAATGTTATTACTATTGCTTCAATTTTTATTTTCTAAGTTTTTATGTCTTTTGTCTCTTTATTGCTATTTCCATCTTTCTTTCTCTGTTTTAGCGGTTGTTGATCTACCTCCGACCACGTGCAACGCTTTTTTTGGCATCGTGTTTTTCCTTTTTTTACACCTTTCTCCCACTTCTATTACCTTAAGTCCTCTCTTTTCCTCAAAATTTAGCATCTAATCACTTTCCTCTTTCTGCGGCACACATGCCGTGTTTTCTTTACTTCCATGTGCTGTGCTGTTCTTCTCATATGGACCCGGCCCTCTTCTCTCTCTGTTTTCCGTCCGTCCTCTCATCTCACCCAGAGCAGTGCAGACTGCACGAATATTCTCTGTTTTGCCAGAACCCCCTGAAGCGCCTCCTTTAATTTCCCGCACTCCTCGTATAGCTCAGAGGCAGCGTGCGCCTGCTGCAGTCGTTTGTGGCTGGTTGTGAGTGCTGCCTGATAGCTTCACTTCACCGGTTTGAATGAAAGCGGGACTGGCTCAGCATTTCATCCTTTTTATGTGGATAAAAGGAGAATCCTTTTGGTGGGAATACCAACAACGGGCAGTAAAGCGCCATAAGAACCGCGCAGTGTCCTCTACATCATTTTTTGAAAAATATTATATTTACTTCTGAGTCCAGGCTCACCACACTCCGACCCAAATACACAAGACATTGACAATGTAAGCACCGAGTTTAGGCAGTAATCCTAATATTGAAAATATTAAATGTGGTACCGCTGCAAATGGTGACTATTGTCATATCGTTTTTATATGTCATTGGCTAGCACTTGCAAGTACTAGCATGACTTAGTAGAGAGCTTCAACGCAGCTTCCCTTAAGCGCTATACACATGAAATGAATAGCGCATCATGCTACATAACTGGCGGAATTACTTCAAATAAAGCGCAAAAGAGTCCCCTTTTATACACTTCTATTAAACACGAACCTTAAGGACCAGAAAAGGCCTTTGCAGGAACACGTTTCACTTCAAATTAAATATATTTAAAAACTGTGAGAAAACGAGGTCTGTGGTGCGGAAGCAAAGCGATGAAGCGTTATTATGGGGGTAAAAAAAAATATATGTACTCAAACCTGGAAGAACGTGTGTGTGAAAAACGTACGTAATAATCAACTCAAGGTGATGGTAAATAACACACGCCGCAATCTACATAGGTGTTTTTGTTTATTGCGAAAATCCCTGTTAAACTCTAACATATTGAAGGGAGGAGAAAACAGTAACGGAAATCACTCCTTGCAGAGAAGAGGCAAATGTTCGTGCAACCCTAGAAATATCTTTTCAGAAATCTTGAAAGCCTGCGCACTTTTATTTTAGAAGACACGCGGATTGGCGAGGCAAGGGTGCCTGTCTTAGCTTGAAGAATCTGCGAGGTATCTTAAAAAGTACTGTGACTGGCCTTGAAGCTACAGGAAACTTCTCGCTTTTTCACTTTTTTTTTTAAAGGATTTCCACTTTCCTTTGATGCGGACGCTTTCTTACACTGTGACATGGAGTCATCGTGCTCACCTCTCCGCCTCGCGTGCGCACCACTGCAGGCATATGTTTTCAATTATCTCCGCCGTGATCGCGGCACCCTGACAGCTCCTAATTAAAATTAATGGACTGCCGTGCGCGAAACCGCACACAATATGCAGGAAGTGGACATTGCAAAATTCCTAAGGCCTATGGCGTGCTGCCTTACTTAAAAACAGCCTTGCCTGGACCTATTACCATGCAGAAGGTAAAACAGACTACTCAAAAAACTTGTACACAGAGGAATTTTTTCAGCACGAGTCGGAACCCCGTAAGAATTGGAGCTCGCAGCTCCGCCCCACTTCTAACGAAGTGGTGACGTCGCCGAGCCCTAAAAAAGAAAGGTGAAAAGACAAGTTACGGGTGTGTAAAAGTTGTAAGCCCGAAAAAGAAAGAAAAAATATGGGGAAAATGTTTAATGACTTCTTTTGGGATGACTTTGTTAATAACAACTACCCCTCATGTTGCGTGTTTATCTAGGTTCCTGATCGATACTGCGACCTTATGCCCCTATTCGGCTATAAATCCATTTATTCCCTATATTGGCATAACCGTTCAAGTGCGATATTCAGAAAGTCATCTCTGGCCACACACGAACAGAGCCACATTCCAGAATAGTTCTCTGCCACTTCCTTTGCAACCAATTAGTGCAATGACAGAGCAGAAGTCACTATCTGAAGATTCCTAGATTAACACTCCGAGTTCTTCAACAAGATAAAAACTCAGCAAACCTGGAAATCCCCGCTTGCTGTGTTTTGATTAGTAATGGAACTCTAATGAGCAACTGATAGCTATCACTTCCTAGTGACATCTTTAATTGACGTCTTATGTCCAGCAAACTTACGTCAAACCAGGCACCTGTCAGGTATAAATACTACCAACGTTGCCTTAAGCAATGAGCGTTCCTGTTGCTGCAGCCTGCTGCCCGTCGCCTGAAGCTGCTGATACCATTATCGCTGCTAAAGCGCGAACGATGGTGTGGTGAAACTAGGAGCTGAACAGCCATCCCTCTGCGAAGAGCCCAGCAGATGCCAAGCTGACCGCGGACGCTGTCCCCCCTCCTCCTCCTCGACGCGCTGAAGAGAGACGCTGCCTTTCTCCTGCGGAGAAATCCAGCTCCAGCGTTTCTAGTCTGCCCTCGCGGGTGACTGGGATACCGAGTTCCCCCTGAAGGAGATACCAGACCTCCATCATTCTATTCAGAGGTATGGTGTTGACTAAACCCTTAGTGAGAATTCTTGAAGCAAACCTTGGCAAAACCAACTTAAACTGAAGCTACTTACTTACTCCCCTCCCAAGTATTAGGCTTAGGTCAGGTACACTGGGGTAGGCGTAGTTAGAAGCACCAGTTGAGTATTTTAGCCTAATGTATATATGACTGTATATATGTTTTATTACTTTTAAACCATTGTATGGCTAAGAAACCATATCAATGCTTTTACAGTATTATTTCGCAATACTTATCTTACTGTACGTACTTTTTATCATAACAAGTCTTGCAATTGTGGCAATACATTTCTCTTGTACGAGAAGAAAGACTGTTCAATAAATGTTAACCCTTTATTGACAAACGCCCGTCTCTCTATTCTCTACATATTGTGAAAGTAAACTGCACTAACCTGACTGAGTCAAATAACTGTCTATTGTTTCACACGACCCTAGAGATTGACTCTTGATCTGAGGAGCAAAGTTGTCATGTTGCACGGTTGTTGGAAAACTAAATCCCTTCTTGTCTGTGCCAGGGAAGCTGATCACTTCCTATGCAGAGAAGAAAGTTTCCAGTGACCTCTGAGCTAGTTGGTGACAAACCCAATTAAGTTTAGCATAGTCAGTGGAGGCCTGGAAGATCCGCACTTCTACGTCGATACTACTGTTTATGTTATTCCAATGCGCAGGGCCTAGTGGGAAACTAGGAACTACACTACATGGCGCCCAACGTTTGGTAAGGCGATAAACTAACGCAAGACGTTAGAGTAACTCAGTCGTGCATATTTCACACAGACCCCTTTCTCCCGTAAATACTCCAATAGACGTCTGGAGTGGGTGAAAGGTTAAAATCCGCCCGAACTCAGTAGGAAGAGATTCCTATGTAAAGCTCTGGTTTATTCAACGTTGAAGGATACAGTGTTCCAAAATATTGTGCACCTAATCTTTGTCTCCTTGGAGACCAACTCTGCAAACCTTGCATTTATACAATGCCAGGAGAAAACGGAACCACTGGGGCCGCAGCAGATGCGACTCAGCAGGGTCCCGAACACACAGACCCGGATGCTATTATCATCCCGGTCCACTTAAGAAAATCTATAACTTTAAAACTTATAGAAAATGGACTGACACCACAAGGTGGTACAGTAATTTTTGTGATAGAGGCACACGAATATCGGCAGACAGAGGTATTCTATTCATGGATAAACTTTCCAGCGGCAAACGCTACAACAAAAGAGTTTCACTATTACAAAATAGAGGAACCTCCGGAAGAGTACGCTCCTTTCGAGGAGACTGAAATCCCACTAAAATTCCAAGAGCACCTGCTCTGGTTTAATGGCGCCCTAAAACATAATGATCATATTACCAGGCTCGGTCCACTAGGTACACCAGGAGCAACGTGGCCGGTTCTAGCCGGCTACACACCACATCCTGACATTGCAAAAATGTCTAAAGAAGACCTGTTAGTACAGCTAAAAACATTAATTAAAATACATAGGCAATTAGTCCAATATGTAATGCGGACTGCAACAGTCCAGCCAGCTGTTAATGTACCACAGCTGACCCCTCATCAGGGGAACACTAATAAAATTACACCACAGAACATACAGTCATGTCTTGGTAAAACACCCGTAAAACAGGAGCAAATTCCTTTCTGGTTAGCACAGAAACTCACTCAAATAGAGGCAGTATTTCCTGATACTACCCCTATAGAGAAACACAGAATCTTGACCATCTGCCTTCCTATGGGAATCGCACCACACGTGGAGGACTGTGACACTTGGGGTACAGTCTTTGCTTCCATTCACACAAAAACACATGGTGTTCCGTCTATGGCGGTAATACCAGAAGTGCTAAAACAGATTCAAAATGAATACGGTCCAGAGCCCGCTTTAAATCTAGATATGAAATTACTGAAAGACTTCAAGCAGGTCTCGGCTATATTATTAGCCAACATAAAGGGAGAAGCAGCATCTGTGGCGATCCGCCAGAAGTTGAAGGAAACAGATATAAAAGATCCAATTGACGGAGGGAAAGAACTCCGACTCGAGAACACCAGTCTCCCCAGAGGGAGCCCGCTGAGAAAATATATAACCTTAGAAATAGGGATAATCTGAAAAAACCTGATAGATATCAAAGTATTGATATACGTCCCACTCGATCTTTTCCACAGAAATCGGAAAGAAGAGGACGGTCAGACCCAGGAGAGCACACCAAGTCCAAAGACAAGGAACCTGCTCAGAGTAAAAAATCTCAATTTCAGAAAAAGAAGGTAGCCAGTATTAGAGTAATCAACCATGCCGAGAATACTGAGGACACAGTTGAAAAACGGGGAGTGGGCATTGACAATGTTGGACAGTGCAGCAGAAATCAGTATAGCGCGCAAGATCTTGATGAGTCATCTGGAGACAGTGGACATGAATGAATACATTCAGGTTGAAACTGCCGACACCAGACTTAGCGAGCCCCATATAATATACAAAATAACATTGCGTATAGAGGGTGATAAGACTAGGAAAATTAGAGGTCTGTTTTGGGATAAGCTCTCAAAAGGCTATGATATTCTGTTAGCTGAAAAAGATTGGCCCCCAGAGTTTGTCAGGGAGTGCCCTCGTGGCGAAGAAGTGATTATGCCTGCCTTCTCGAATCACATTCCGATTCATAAAAAATATACATATGCAAGGAAATGGGCAGTAGCCCAGGCACCGGCATTATATAAAAATCATGTAGGATGGGATGAGGACTCACCTCCTCACAAAATCCAGTTAAAAAGTGAACCAACTGCCCAACGGCAGTATCCCATTAAGCAAGAAGCTAAAAAACAAGTCAGGGAGATCTTAGATCAACTTGAGTACCAGGGGGTGATTGAAACATGCACCTCTCAAATTAACAATCCTTTGTTTCCTGTCTCCAAGCCAGACAATTCATATTGTCTAGTTTTGGACTACAGACACCTTAATGCATGTTGTAAAACATTTGCAGTACAAAACTCACATAGTGCAGCCCTAATGAATAACATAGTTAGGAAAAAATATAAAACAACATTAGACATATCTAATGGTTTCTTTTGTCAAAACATTGCACCAGAAAGCAGATATTTGACCGCTTTCTCAGCATTTGGGTCGCAGAAAAAATTCTGTCGACTCCCACAGGGGTTCAAGAACAGCCCAGGACTATTCTCAGCTAGGGTAACAGAGTTACTACAAATCTATGATGATGAGGCATTATCTTACGTAGATGATATTTATCTCACAGACGACGACTTGGATACTCACTTGAAAAGAGTGAACACCATTATACTTGGGTTCGCAGCAGAGGGTTACAAATTCAACTTTAAAAAATCTCGAATTGCCCATCTGACAGTACTATTTTTAGGGTACGAATTATCAAGTGAAGGGAAAAGCCTAGCGGACAACTTCTTAGAGAAGTGCGCTGTACTCCAAGCTCCAAAAACGCTGAAGAATTTACAATCCATTCTAGGTTTTCTGAATTTCGGAAGAACTTACATCCTAAATTATGCAGAGAGGGTTAAACCTCTCTACGAACTAATTAAACCTGATTTTAAACAAATCAATTGGACTCAAAAACACACAGAAATTTTGAGATCACTGCAAACAGACATGTTAGCAAAAACAAAATTAGATACACATGACAATACACGGGATCTTGTAATCCGAGTCATCCCAGGAAGATGCGGATTCACGTACCTAACCTCAAATGAGGGAGAAAAGGTACCAATTTCAATTAAATCTCACTTGTACACACAAGCAGAAAAAACATTCAGTAACACAGAAAGAACTGTGAAAGCAGTGCAAATCGCATTAGCAAATGAAAGAGAATTAGCAAATGGTAAAAGGATTAAAATTCTCACAGCGGAATCCGCCCTCGAGGCGCTATTCAGCCCAGTAAACCTGCCTACAGTGTCACTGGATCCGAAATGGATACAGTGTGTAGATTCTCTAGGAGCGAAAGATGTGAAATACTATTTCACCCCGCAATTCGAAGAACTGAATGATTTAGAATATGAAGAAGAATATCCTCTGCCAATCGAAGTTCTGCCTCTCCCACAATACGCCTGTATAATCTATACAGATAGATTTGTACAGCATTTCCATGTAGAGAGCAAATCCTACGATGCAGCATGCGCGATTGTTAAAGGTCGTTGGCTGTGCGGTAAATTCAGACCGAAAGTAACAAAAACTGAATCTGTAAGAAACTGTTCCGTTCAGAGAACTGAAATCAGATGTTTAAAGATGGCGCTCGAAAATGCAGAACGTGAATTCCCGACACTTATCGTGTGCGGTTCTCATTTTTGCGCCAACTCTTACAACAATAAACTGCAGAGGTGGATTGAAAACGATTACAAAGATGACACAGGTGCCACAATAAAGCATAAAATGCTCTGGAAACAGGTAGCTCTTTTACACAAAGAACTACAAAAGACTCAAGTGATTCACGCACAGAGTCTTCAACGTGATGGCGTTCACGTTGCAGGGAATTCATTGGCTAATACAGCCACAGCGGAAGCAGCTAAACCGGCTTCCGTAGCCACAAAAAAGCGTACAGAAAAATACATAGACGGGGAAACCATGCTGGCAGTAAAAACGACCGTAAAAGGCGACTGTGCAGCACTACCCGTAAACTATCCACTCAATTATGCATACGTAATCGATGCAAACTCCGTTCCTTTTGCTCGAATCCCTGGAGTGGGGGACAGAGTAATTCCAAACAGGAGCAGGAGGGGCTTCCTCTTACTGGAAGCACACATGGGGTTGGGTCTGAGACATCAAACAATTAAGGATTCTCTGAAAGAATTACAATCAGAGTACTGGTGGCCAGGAATGAGCATAGATATTCAATGTTTTGCTCAAAATTGTGAAGACTGCAACAGAGATCGCAGTAATGAACAGGCCAGTGTAGTTTCAGGTACCCTGCTAGACAGCATAAGGCGGTCTATCTGCGCAATCAAAGAAGAGAAGCGCGTCCCATTGTACACAGTTAAGGCTAAACACACTTAAAAATGTGGCCCCCAGCGCTCGGCTGACGCTAGAACGGTTATAAAAGATTTGCGAGTCTTTATCGGCACATACGCAATTACCACGTTCCATTCTGACCAGGGTCCTGCTTTTAGCTCTCGAGCTTATAAGGAGGCCATGGCCAGCATGGGAATTGGGTTGCGGTATTCTTGTCCATCGCACCCCGAAGGGAATAGTGTGGTAGAAAGAAAAAACCGAGACATAAAGCGATCTATAACAGCGAAGGTATTAGGTTCAGGCGCTGGGCGGGTCAAACATCTAATAAGTGTCCAGACTAGTCTTAATAACTTGCCAAGAAATTCTCTAAAAGGTTTCAGCCCATACGAACTATTGTTCGGAATTAGAATGAACATTCAGGACCTCGATAGTCAGATATCAGTGGTACAAGAAAAAACAACAGACTTTGACATCAAAGATCGTTTGGCTGTTTTACAGGAACTGAATGAAACAAGAAAATCCTTAAGCAACATAAAGTTAAAACAACAGCCATCTACCACTGACGAGGCACCACAAGCAACAGCCCCAGCAAGGCCTGTCTGGATTCCAAAGATTGGGGATCTAGTCAGAGAAAAGATCGCGGTGAAGAAGGAATTTGGGCCTTCTTACAGAAAAGCAGTACCTGTCTTGGCAGTCACCGGAACAAGATCAGTTGTACTACCGCCCCTTGCTGGTAAAAAGGAGAACAGAGTCGTGTCTATCGACCTGGTAAAACCACAAGCATGTGGCCTATAATCAACAGTAGGCCCAGTGGACTCCCAAGAAACAACAGAATACCCAAACTTGCAACAATCCAAGAGGTTCAAACTGAAAGACTAATCACATTCGATCAGCCTGCAGTGCACAGAGAAGGACTATGCAATAATGCCATGGAACTCGTGCCTCTTGAGACACAGATTGAAACGGTTCGTCAAGAAACAACACCAGTCTACAATAATGTGGCATCAGAAAATGCTACCGAAAGACAAATTGAAAGAACAATCCCAACAATTGACAGAACTGTCTCTGGTTATTTCATCAACTTCGACAACTTCTCTGAAGATCAAAACGACCCCGAAGTGATGCCAGAAACAAAAAAATATTCTAAAGAAAATACAACAGGACTCCTTCAACAAATCAAAGAATTATATCTGGATTCACCGTTGATTGAGCATTGGATTATTTCAGGGGTATTCATACTCCTACTATGCCTAATTTTAGTTTTAATTTTAGGAAAGTTTATTACAATTGAATGGACACAGCAAGTCAGAACATCAACCTAGTCCTGAAACCACACAGATCATCACACGTGAAGAAAAGAGAACTGTCAACAGTAAATGTCGCAGCAATTCCAATACCTGGTGGAGTAGTATGGGAGAAAACTGACTATGAGATCTATGGTCCGGTTGAAATCCTGAAGTATCCTCATCAACTAAAGGTTTTCTTAAGTGACTTTGTAAAACCTAGTACATTCTCTGATGATTGGGACTTTAACAGTATTAATGACATGATGTCTGATTTAGTAATGTCAGCTAGATTCACAGAACATGATTATTTACAAGGTTCATCTAGTTATGAGCAATTATTCTGCTACACACATTATGGTGATCATTACTTGCATAAATCTGCACAGCCTAGAAATGTTTTTATGTATAATCAGTGGGAACATTGTGCTACACCACCTAAAAGCAGTTCTAAAGCATTTTTTGAGAAATTCAAATACTTCTCAGGGTTTAACACCAGTGATGCAGAAACGTTTTATTACAAACTGTTAGATAAAACAGGAATGAAAACAATGCTGACAAATTCTAAATTGATATATTCAGAAGCATTTTATGAAAAAATGATGACATTTGGTTTTGATTATTGGAAAAATAACATTGAAACGAAAACAATTTGGGGTACAAAAGATTGGCAGGTACAAGGCCTTGAAGCACTATTTAGAACCTGCATGATACCAGAACAAATGATGTTTTTAAATGACACAATACACCAAACATCCTGTCTTGGCCTAGCTAAGATCAAAGACCTTAAAACACCGTCTATTCCAAAGCCAATACCTGAAAATACAACTACAGATATTGAGTTAGACGTCTCACAAATTTTACATTTTAAAAAGTGGTTGATCTGGCCTACTGACACAAACAGCTGTCAAGATAGATTCCTGAATAAAACACAGGGGTTAAAAATGACCAGACTAGACCCGAGATACTCCCAGAGACAACATCCAGGGATAATAACAACATACAGTGTAGGGAAACTCTGCCTTGAATGGCTAACATCATCCACACTGGCTGAAATTAAGCAACACTTGTCTTTACTAAAAGATGGTGCTGATTTGCGCGATTTCATTCTTGGACCACGCAAACAGCGTCAAAAGCGTTTCATAGCGACCAGTATCTATGCTGCTTACAACGAGGCTTGGAAAGTCAAACAAATTGAAACAGCTGAAAAAATACGAGAAATTGATCGTATTAATTTGGAAAAATCGTTTTCTGTAGTGGACAATGGGTTAATGACTCTGTCTTCCAGAATATATTCGTTGGACAATATTGTATCCACTGCCTTTGATGTGATAGATAGAGACTTGCTAATGTTACAACATGGCCAATCTCAGTTACGTTCTATTGTACAATTGGGCTGGACGCTGCAAAATCTTCGTTCAGGCTATGTGCCTTGGCGTTTAATCAACACAACGTCATTATTTTCCATTTTTAACCTTACTGATAAACAGATCAGTTTGGCACAGAAAGGAACAGACTATACAATCCTGAGCATCGAAAAACTTGAGAGATTACCATTGACAATGTCAGAAAGTCCTGTCATTGAATGGATAATACACGGAATTATCACTATTCCGATAACAACTTTCCGATTTAAAAAGTGCCTTGAATACATACCTACTGGCCAGTATGAACAATTGGGTAAAGGATATGTAAAATCAGAATGGAAATTACCATACACACATTCTTGCTATAGTGACAGCGACAAAAATGTATTTCTTAGTGGTGAAAATTGTAAACATTCACTAAGCGGTATACTTTTGTGTCAGGGTATTAATTTACACGGAGCATGTGATGGAAATTCTAACAATCTTTCATGCCACCAGCTTGTCACACCTGCAACTCAGATAGAGCCCTTCTTTATGCAACTTGCAAACGGGAGTTACATTCTTAGAACGGATCACAGATGTTGTGGCCTAGTGCCAGGGAAAAATTATCTAGTAAGTGTAACATCCATGGTCAAATGCTGTATGCAGGCATTGTTCCCGAGTGGGCCTGCAGACACAGTGACTCCCATCTGGCCTCGTCTGAATCTCTATTCTATACGAATTGATACTTTAAGCAAAATGAAGTCTGTGCTTTTGCAGACAACAGTGCCCATAACGTCATCAAAAGAGACGTATGATCTTCTAGTTGCAAGGACAGCTACTGAAGTTCATGAACTTTTATCAACAAATTGCCCAGTGCATTTCGTAGAAATGCTTAGCCAACTCCTTAACATGTCTAGTGCCACAGGCATCCCAGGCATATTTAAGTCGATTTTTACGGGACTGCTAACACCTTTTCAAGCAATTTTGGGAATCGTTCCTAATTTTGTACACTCTGTTTTTGGCGGCATACCCTTATTTTTGGGACTTGTAGCAGGGATTTTATTTTTGACCGTCCTGCTTCGTTATGGCAAGCCAAAGCTCAGACATAGCTCCCATGGGAATGGAAGAGACAATCCTAGCAATGCGCTACCGGGACAGGATAACTAACGTCCTTGGATTGGCCAGGCTGAGAGATCTAAACATGACCTGGTTCCTTTCATTCAGACCTATATGGCAGAACTGTATCTTACCGGTACTTCGATGTATGCTATGCGGAGATGAGTGTGTGTTGGACATCTGTCTTTCACTTCCATCAGCAGTACCAATGGACGTCGATACTTTGCTCAGTCCGATAACGGCTCACGCATTGTGTTGTCCCCAGCGGCTACCAATCCTGATGACGGCATTCGTTGAGACTCCTGTACTACGACTAGGTGGTAACAGTGGAGCAAGTGACAAAAGCAGCATCACCCAGGTACGACCTTCTGTGAGCATTGCTGATCCCGACTATGATGACAGCAATCATTCTCACAACTGCCAAGTTACAGCACTATCGAATTTGGTTGAACTGTCACCTGATTTTGTAGACCAATTCTTTGAGAGCCTGTCTGATATGATGTTCTCACCCGGACAGAAATAATAACTTTGGAGAAGCTTTCCGACACACAGCGTTCCCATGAACTCTGAATTCGGCCTTCAGTTTTGATCAACAAAAACTGCTAAAAGCTTTGGAACTCTATTTCCCCGTTCAAGCAATAATTCTTTTGAATTGGATATTTTTTAATATTGACCCTTTTTTGGCACGAAAAATTCTTTGCTTAAGGTAAAAACTATTCTTAGAGAACAGAAGCTTCACACTTCTACTTCTAAACACATCTAGAGACATAACAACCAGCCTCTAGCACACATTTATTGCAATGCATTTATATGTGATGATTTATCTCGCCCTTCTTCTGTTTCAGAGATATTTCATGTGTAATTCTTTTTGCATAATCGTTCATTGATTCCGTATGCAATAATTTTTGAATGATTTCTATGCTTCAAAAACGTACAGTACCTAAATTTCACATATTATAATATACGCCTATTTCAAATGCATTTATGTATTTTGGGGTGGGCAATGTTACACATGCATCCTATTGCTCTAGTTTTAGTAATTTGATGGACATGAACCCGTGGAGTGGGTGTTGCGTGTTTATCTAGGTTCCTGATCGATACTGCAACCTTATGCCCCTATTCGGCTATAAATCCATTTATTCCCTATATTGGCATAACCGTTCAAGTGCGATATTCAGAAAGTCATCTCTGGCCTCACACGAACAGAGCCACATTCCAGAATAGTTCTCTGCCACTTCCTTTGCAACCAATTAGTGCAATGACAGAGCAGAAGTCACTATCTGAAGATTCCTAGATTAACACTCCGAGTTCTTCAACAAGATAAAAACTCAGCAAACCTGGAAATCCCCGCTTGCTGTGTTTTGATTAGTAATGGAACTCTAATGAGCAACTGATAGCTATCACTTCCTAGTGACATCTTTAATTGACGTCTTATGTCCAGCAAACTTACGTCAAACCAGGCACCTGTCAGGTATAAATACTACCAACGTTGCCTTAAGCAATGAGCGTTCCTGTTGCTGCAGCCTGCTGCCCGTCGCCTGAAGCTGCTGATACCATTATCGCTGCTAAAGCGCGAACGATGGTGTGGTGAAACTAGGAGCTGAACAGCCATCCCTCTGCGAAGAGCCCAGCAGATGCCAAGCTGCCCGCGGACGCTGTCCCCCCTCCTCCTCCTCGACGCGCTGAAGAGAGACGCTGCCTTTCTCCTGCAGAGAAATCCAGCTCCAGCGTTTCTAGTCTGCCCTCGCGGGTGACTGGGATACCGAGTTCCCCCTGCAGGAGATACCAGACCATACATAAACAAAGTGGAATCCACTCAAGTGGTAGTGATCCTTAGAGTGATGGGGAACACACAGTGTTGTTTAAATGCCCCTCACACACCAACAGGCCCCTTGGTGTCATGCTTCATCATCGGGGCCTTCGCACCCCTCTACGGGATGCGGCGTGCTACGACTCGCGAATACGCAGGAGCACTTGAAGTGAACTATGTGTGGGGGTGTGTGTTATATAACAAGATGTGAGTGAGGTGAGGTGAAAAAAGGTGAATTAAAAAATACCTGGCACGTGGGAAGAAAAAAACTTTATTAAATCCCCGGCTGGTATTACTAAAATTAAAGTGCAGGGCGTGGTTTCAAAAAGATACGTGTTAGGGTATCAAACCACTGTGTTAAAAGTCAACATGTTTCGGAGGTCAAAGCCCCCTTCTTCAGGACAAGGGTGAAAAGCACTTATCCTCGCCTTACTCACATGTAAGATGTAAAAGTGAAAAATTAAAAAATTACCACAATGTGTAATGTTCCTCACAATGTTTTATATGTGAGTGAGTGTAGTTGCGCCCAATTGGCGTTAGAACCTGTGGAGACAAAATCATAGATAAACATACAGGTCTCTTAGGTTTCTGATTAGAGAGGAAGGATTCCCCAATATACGTTTAAAAGGCTCATGAAGTCCTGTATTTGAGAACTTAAAGTAAGATCTTTGTGTCCTCATTGCTCTGCTCTCATTTTATCTGAGCAGAGAGCTGTGTTGGTTTGCGTGTGTGTATGTGTGTAGTGTCCATTTTTTCTTTTTCCTATTTTTGTTTTCAGGTTCCAACTACTTTGTTTGGATTTTCCTGAGAGAAGCATTACTCTTCTCCTTTAAAACTGTGATTTTGAGACCTGTATGTTTATCTATGATTTTGTCTCCACAGGTTCTAACGCCAATTGGGCGCAACTACACTCACTCACATATAAAACATTGTGAGGAACATTACACATTGTGGTAATTTTTTAATTTTTCACTTTTACATCTTACATGTGAGTAAGGCGAGGATAAGTGCTTTTCACCCTTGTCCTGAAGAAGGGGGCTTTGACCTCCGAAACATGTTGACTTTTAACACAGTGGTTTGATACCCTAACACGTATCTTTTTGAAACCACGCCCTGCACTTTAATTTTAGTAATACCAGCCGGGGATTTAATAAAGTTTTTTTCTTCCCACGTGCCAGGTATTTTTTAATTCACCTTTTTTCACCTCACCTCACTCACATCTTGTTATATAACACACACCCCCACACATAGTTCACTTCAAGTGCTCCTGCGTATTCGCGAGTCGTAGCACGCCGCATCCCGTAGAGGGGTGCGAAGGCCCCGATGATGAAGCATGACACCAAGGGGCCTGTTGGTGTGTGAGGGGCATTTAAACAACACTGTGTGTTCCCCATCACTCTAAGGATCACTACCACTTGAGTGGATTCCACTTTGTTTATGTATATGACTTGGGAGACTGAATCCACTGACTCTCTCTCTCCCCCTCCTGTTATAATTTGGAGATACCAGACCTCCATCATTCTATTCAGAGGTATGGTGTTGACTAAACCCTTAGTGAGAATTCTTGAAGCAAACCTTGGCAAAACCAACTTAAACTGAAGCTACTTACTTACTCCCTTCCCAAGTATTAGGCTTAGGTCAGGTACACTGGGGTAGGCGTAGTTAGAAGCACCAGTTGAGTATTTTAGCCTAATGTATATATGACTGTATATATGTTTTATTACTTTTAAACCATTGTATGGCTAAGAAACCATATCAATGCTTTTACAGTATTATTTTGCAATACTTATCTTACTGTACGTACTTTTTATCATAACAAGTCTTGCAATTGTGGCAATACATTTCTCTTGTACGAGAAGAAAGACTGTTCAATAAATGTTAACCCTTTATTGACAAACGCCCGTCTCTCTATTCTCTACATATTGTGAAAGTAAACTGCACTAACCTGACTGAGTCAAATAACTGTCTATTGTTTCACACGACCCTAGAGATTGACTCTTGATCTGAGGAGCAAAGTTGTCATGTTGCACGGTTGTTGGAAAACTGAATCCCTTCTTGTCTGTGCCAGGGAAGCTGATCACTTCCTATGCAGAGAAGAAAGTTTCCAGTGACCTCTGAGCTAGTTGGTAACAAACCCAATTAAGTTTAGCATAGTCAGTGGAGGCCTGGAAGATCCGCACTTCTACGTCGATACTACTGTTTATGTTATTCCAATGCGCAGGGCCTAGTGGGAAACTAGGAACTACACTACACTCAAAGAGAAAAAGAAGATAGGTAAAAGAAGATACCAGAATAAATTATACAGAATACTGACTGAGAAACAGACACTTCTCCAAGCCACAATTAAGGCTATCATTCAATAAGAGAACTAAGCAAAAATATGACAGATAGACGGCCTTCAAAACTCTGCTCAACTCCTTGGATTACATTTTTATGCCTCAATGTTCATATTCGCCTTTCTATTGAATCATTTGCAGGCATAGGAGAGTATTACTTTTTAGAGCAAGTTATAACTTTCTCTCCCCCCATGTCTTTCTCTCTCACTAAATATATATATTTATATATATATATATATATATATATATATATATATATATATATATATATATATATATATATATATATATATATATATATATATATATATTCACTGAAAAAACCATAGGTTTGAAACCAGTTATAGTTAGCTGGAAATTTTACTGACATAAAACCATTGAAATTCCCAAGTTATAGTTAGTTGGACTCACTATAACTTGCGCGCCTGCAATGCACTGCTGATGACCTCACATATTACATCACTCATGACATGGTCAGTGACATCACTCATGACATCACTGATGACCCCATCCAGTGAATGTGTGTCTTTATGAAAATATGTTTTAAATATGTATATGTAAAGGTCGATGGAAGAATAAATGTTTAAATAAGTGTCTTAATGGATGTTTTAAAAAAAAAAAATTGATTGGTTATCTGGCTTATTAAGTGTATCTTAGTGAATACATATATTAGCGAGTATTGTTTAAATATTTAAATGTTTGTATCAGTGTTTCACTTTGTGTATAAGTGGCTGTATGGGTTGGTGAGTAGCTACATGTTTGTGTATATGGGTTATTAGATGTTTTTTTTAGTATCAGTATGATTGTCTGTATGGTTTGGTGGGGGTGTTACTTAGCACATAGATGCATCAATGACTGACTCACTGTATGTGTTTTGAAGACAGCATATGTGCAGGACTGTATGGGTGGATGAGTGTGTATATGTGTGTGTTAGTGAGTGAATGACTGTCTCACTAGTGTCTTTATCAGTAACTACATATGTTTTAATCTAGTATATGTGAGTATTGATGTATATAAGTGAGTATATGTGAGAGTGAGAGATTGAAAGAGTTCTTGTTTAAATAAGTATGTGTTTCTAAAAGTGATTGTTTAAGAGAGTAAGTATGTGTACGTTTCCTTAGAAGTAAGGTGGTAGTGTGTGTATAGCTGTATATGCAAATAAATGGATGTTCAATAGTTTATTTGCATGTGTGATTATGTGTGTGAGTAACTTTTGGATGACTGACGGTGTGTAACAGGATGTATAGGTGTTTCACTACATATGATGAGTGAATATATGTATGAGTGACTATATAGAACTGTTGGTGAATGAGTGGATATGTATATAGATGGTGGTATTACTGAATTGGTTGTTGTAACTGGTATGAGTATCTCTATTTTTTTGAAAATATTAGTTTCTTTTTTTGAATATGTGTTTCAAGGGTTACATTACACTGAAAGGAGGTCTGTCACAAGGATGGTGTCATCAGTGATGTCATGAGTGATGTCACTGACCATGTCATGAGTGATGTAATATGTGACGTCATCAGCAGTGCATTGCAGGCGCAAGTTATAGTGAGTCCAACTAACTATAACGTGGGAATTTCAATGGTTTTATGTCAGTAACATTTCCAGCTAACTATAACTGATGTCAAATCTATGGTTTTTTCAGTGAATTTAATAGGTTTTTAAACGCTAATTCCTAACTATAACTGGTGTGAAACCTATGGTTTTTTCTGTGAATTTCATAGGTTTTGTAAATGCTAATTCCTAACTATATATAGTGCCTCAAACCTATGTTTTTTTCAGTGAATTTCAAAGGTTTTCTTAATAGCAAATTTCTATTGCTATCAAATATAATATTTTTTATAATGAATCCTATTTTGTATATTTATGTAATACTATTTTTTTTCTGTATATTCTTCATTTTATTTTTTTTTGCCCAGGAGCGCCCCCGGTGCGCGTACCGGTGTGCGCACCGGAAAGCGCAGTCTTGCGGCGCACCCCGGTGCTTGTACCGGTGAGGGTCCCGTTTGCGCTATTGCCGCGAACGGAAACATCATCGTGACATATCGCGTTGCCGCGTCCGAGTGATACGCACGGCGTAAGCGCACCCGGAAGCACCCGAGCGCATACCATATAAGCGCGAACTACAACTAACTATATAGGAGCAATTCCAATGGTTTTGTATGAGTGAAATGTCCAGCTAACTATAACACCCCTAAAACGTATAGTTTTTTGAGTGATTTTTAAAGGCTTTTAAAATGCTAATTCCTAACTATATAAGGCCTGAAAACTATGGTTTTTTCAGTGAATTTCAAAGGTTTTTTAAATGCTAATTCCTAACTATATAAGGCCTGAAACCTATGGTTTTTTCAGTGAATTTAAAAAGGTTTTTTAATGCTAATTCCTAACTATATAAGACCTAAGAGCCCACCAGGAATCTCCAGTATGCGCCAGGGAACTGCATTGCAGAGAGGTGTAATGAAGCCACACCCCTTTTTACACCTCTCTGCAATGCAGCCCCCGTGCATGTTTGACGAGGGGGAACTGATTCCCCTTGCATACTGGGGGCCCCTGGGGGCCAACTAGCCCACCTGGAACCTCCAGTATGCGCCAGGGGGCTGCATTGCAGAGGTGTAATGAGGCTATGCCCCTTGTTACACCTCTCTGCAACACAGCCCCCTGCTGCGTTTGCAGAGGGGGAACTAATTCCCCTTGCATACTGGGGGTCCCTGGGGGCCTACTAGCCCACCAGGAGCCTCCAGTAAGCGTCAGGGGGCTGCATTACAGAGAGGTGTAATGAGGCCACACCCTTTTTTACACCTCTCTGCAACGCAGCCCCGTGCATGTTTGAAGAGGGGGAACTAATTCCCCTTGCATACTAGGGGTCCCTGGGGGCCAACTAGCCCACCTGCAACCTCCAGTATGCGCCAGAGGGCTGCATTGCAGAGAGGTGTAATGAGGCTATGTCCCTTTTTACACATCTCTGCAACGCAGGCCACTGGCGCGTTTGCAGAGGGGGGACTAATTCCCCTTGCATACTGGGGGTCCCTGGGTCATATCTGCCCAAACACCAATATTCCGAACGATTGAAAATGAATTTTCTTGAGAAACATTTGGGTTTGGATTATCATGTCCTATACTTTGGAATTTTTGAAAGACTGACTTTGAGGATGCTATAAATTACTCAAGTCTGCCCGAATTGTGTGGGTAAAATTGATACCTAGTCACTTTGAATAAGAATGTACTTACGTGGGGGGAGGAGCCAAGCTCGACATCGTGATGGCCGCACGGTAGTTCGGCTCCGCCGGCCTCCCTGCCTAAATTCGACTATCCTGGCACTCATCCTGCCCAATAAGAATAACAATTTATTGGCGAAGCTTTACAGTCACTCACCATCCGTCCTGGTTGGTCCGGCGCTCGGTGGGTCCGCAGCGGCGACCTCCCGGAAAGTGCGGCCTCTTCGGGGTGGAGACCGGGGCCTCGCCTTCTGCGAGTGGCCGGCGAGACGGTGTCGGCGGCGGCCTCGGGTGGAGGTTTGGGACAGCCGGAAGATGCCGATGTGCGAAGAGCCCGGAGGCACATGAACGCGCCTGGGACTACCGTCTGGTGTTCCAGAGGTGGTGTGCGGCAAGTTGTGTGTGGGGGACGCCGTGTTGGTGGCTTCCCCCCCTTTGTTGCCGTCCGGCCATTCCGGACTCCATCGCTCGGCGGCGGAGAGTGTTTACAACGGAGCGGCGGCGCCGGCGGGTCCCCCTCTTTCGGTGATCGTTATTTCAGCACCGTGGGTGTTGTTTGTGCGCTTGAGGGGGATCCCGCGGGGGCCCTGCAGGTGAGCCCACCCCTTGAGTTGGTTTCGGGGAAAAGACGCTACAGTTGCAAAATGGCGGCTGATGCCATGTCCAGCGAAACGCCCCGGGATGTCGATTCCTTGTCTTTGTGTTCCGCTTGGGCCTGATCTGGTGAATGCAAGCCCACGATTGGTGATGTCTTGCAGGCGCTGAAGATTTGGCAGCTGGCCTTGGCCCAAGATTTTTGTGTACAGGACGAGGTGATGGCCGCCATTGCTCTCGGGTCGTCCCTTGGGGACGCGGATGGGCCCGAGGTGGTCGTTGACTGTCCCCCTCTTTCTGGTGGGTGTAGTGACGATCCGATGCGTAAGCGAGTGGAACTGCTGGTGATCATTGACACCGGAATGCGCGACTGTCGTAAACAGCTCCTGCCTTGCCATCGGCGGAGGAGATCTCCTGGGTTGCTCCCATTGATTGTCCAGCGACTTTTCCACGGCCTTTTTTCACTACCTTGTTTTGTGCCCTCTGCATCGACGTACATCGTGGTGTTCGTTAAGAAAGGACTGGGATGAGCTCGGATCTTACTTCGGAGGACTTCTATTCGGTGCACGGAGATATGGACTGCCCCAAATTGTGATAATTTGCTGACTCTTTTATAATCATTGATGCCCGAAAACCAGCCAGTTTCGTTTTGGGCCACGCTTATGGTTTATTTGGGTGGGGGGCAGGGTCCGCGCTTCCAGCTACATGGTTCCTCTCCCCAGGTTCTTCTTTTTCTCTTTCCCTTTCTTTTTCTCTGTACCAACTTATTCTATATTTCGGGTTCAATATTAGGGCGACAGGCACGCTGCTAGGGGGGGGTAGGCCGTAGCCTTCTGCAGGGGTGCAGGGTGGGGTTAGTGGGTTAGGGTCTATTGGATGGTTGTTTGTTTCTATGGCTCTTTTGTGTCCTTTCCTTGGGTCTCCACGACTGTGCGTATTCCAGCGGGGTGAGTTACTGGGGGGGGGGGGAATAGGTATATGATGTAATATGGTACCCACGGTTTTGTTTACCCTGATTAGTTGCCCCGCCCCCAAACACGTTCGCTATTTGCATTATTGATCGCCATTACCGCCGTGGGGAGGGTACAGTTACGTGGAGTCCCCCTATTCTCTCCTTTCTTTTTATTTTTATTTTTTGTATTTTTGTTTTCTTATTTCCTGGGTTGGGTTGTATAATGATCGCAACTTTACCTGTCTCCCTGATGGTTTTTACTATTTTGGGACTGCTGTTCAGTTTGTCCCTGGGTACGTGCGGTTGCGAGTGGACACTACCAACGAGAAATTGTAAGTGAACCTACGGTTTGCATGCTTTGGACCTTTCTGATTACTGATCTGTGGATATACTACTATGATGTAGTTGGTTTTGTTCCCCGCCGCGTACACCAGGTCGCTATTTATACAACTGATCCTTTATTTCTTTTAATATATAAAATTAACCTCCTTTGATCCTATGTCGAGTGGCTCCATTTAGTTAGCAATATGGACTTGCAGCATTAGGTAATATCGTCTAACCACTCTGTGCCTTTAATTGATAATGGTGCTTTTCAGTCTTGTTCCGTGGCCGGCCCCCAGGTTGTAGGCCCGTATTTGTATGCATCCATTTACTCAAATAAAGGTTTTCAAAAATAAAAAAATTTTTTAAAAAAGAATGTACTTACGTCTCGTCTAACATTTGGAAGAAATATCTAGTTATATGACAACAGGATACCGACATAACTTGAAGGAAATAAGAACGCCCTGAAGAAGTTCTGTTGTACAGAACGAAACATTTCAGCTGGCTGTGGTACATAAACTTAAGGAAAATAAAAGCATTTGAATATACACCAAGATTCAGCGCTTCAATAAGGACTCTAGGTGATATGATTTGATTGGACTTATTGTGCAAGTGGTGCTGTGTCAAACTTTGGAATATTCTCCACTACTCTCTACTACTTACTCTCTCCTACTCCACTACTCTTAAATACTCACTCTCTACTACTCATTCTCTACTACTCTACTACTCTCTCTACTTCTCACTCCCTACTACTCACTATCTACTACTCTCTACTACTCACTCTCTACTACTCTCTCTCTACTACTCACTCTTTACTACTCACTCTCTACTTCTCACTCTCTACTTCTCACTCTGTACTACTCTCTACTACTCACTCTGTACTACTCTTTCTCTACTACTCACTCTCTACTACTCACTCTCTACTACTCTCTACTACTCACTGTCTATTACTCTCTCTCTACTAGTCTCTACTACTCACTCTACTACTCACTCTCTACTGCTCTCTACTATTCTCTCTCTCTGCTACTCACTCTCTACTACTCTCTACTACTCACTGTCTACTACTCTCTACCACTCACTCTTTACTACTCTCTACTACTCACGCTCTACTGCTCTCTACTACTCACTCTACTACTTACTCTCTACTACTCTCTACTACTCACTCTCTACTACTCTCTACTACTCACTCTACTATTCACTCTACTACTCTCTACTACTCACTCTCTGCTACTCTCTCTACTGCTCTCTACTACTCTCTACTACTCACTGTCTACTACTCTCTACTACTCACTCTTCACTACTCTCTACTACTCACTCTCTACTGCTCTCGACTACTCACTCTACTACTTACTCTCTACTACTCTCTACTACTCACTCTCTACTACTCACTCTCTACTACTCTCTACTACTCACTCTACTATTCACTCTACTACTCACTCTCTGCTACTCACTCTCTACTCTCTATTACTCACTTTCTACTCTCTACCTCTCTCTACTTCTCTCTCTACTAGTCTCTACCTCTCTACCGCTACCTCTCTACCTCTACCTCTCTAACTCTACACCTCTACCTCTCTACCTCTCTCTACACGCACACATATACACATATATATATGCATATATATGCATATGCATTTATATATATGTATGTGTATGTATATACATATTACCTACTGGCGATCGCCAGTAGGTATATATAGTTAGGATTTTTTTTCCTATGGGATTTTTGAAAATTCTATGTCGAATAACTTTGGCGTTTGTGGACGTAATTGGCTGAAATTTTCAGGAAAATGGCACATTTTGTTTCTGAGCAGCCCCTGAAAAGTTGCGGGGTTTCGTCAAGGGGGGGCCGAGAAAAAAAGGGGGTCCCAAAACGCGTTTTTAACATTGAGTTTTCCCTAGGGCGGTTGGACTCACTTTTAGCTCGAACGGCTGAATGGATTTACACGAAACTTCGCAAAATTGTAGATATGGTTTGCCCGACGTGCCTTTGCTATGTCTTAATATATGTGCTCCAGTGGATTTTGAGAAATTAACGTTTTAAAAAACAGATATATCTGTGACAGCGCTCCGGTTAGCGCTCTGGTTCGCGTACCTGACGCGTAACGGAACTTCGCGAAGCAAAGCTGATTGGCTCTCCGGTGTCTGTCAACATTCTAAACAGTCCGGACCGGCCGCCATCTTGTCTCTCGGTAGGATCGAGAGACAAGAGGAGGAGAAAAACAAAGGGGGAATTTAATGAAAGGGGGCAAGGTAGACCCCTCTTGACCCCCTAGGAATGATGTTGGGGTTATTAAAGGGTCCCGTGGGGCAAATAAAAAAAATTTTTTGCGGTAGAAGCGCTTCCCGGTACGCGAACCGGGTCGCTCACCGGTAGCGTAACGGGAGTTTGCCATTTTGTGTTTCGTTTGAATTAAATCACAAGATGGAGGAAAAACAATGTGGGAAATGGGTATAAGGGGGCACGGGAGACGTATCCTGACCCCCTAGGTTTTCTGAGGGTGGCTGAGGAGACTCATATATGTTGGAATTAAAAAAAATTGAATTTTTCGCGCGGTTAGCTGCCGGTACGCGAACCGGGTAGCGAACTGGGAAGCGAACATAAGTGAAAATTAGTGAAAAATGTACATTCGAAATTTGGAAAGACTAATTATAGTTAAGGTAGCTCTGAAAAGAGCTTTTGTGTTCTGTGTAAGTTCTAGGTACTTATAAGTAGGTACTAATATACAGTCTTAAATTTTGTATGAAAACTCTGTTTCCCTCATCTGAGAAGTGCACACCATCTCCTCTGTAGATATCTTGCATGTAGTAACGCAAGTTATTGTTGTAGATGGCGCCCATTCCATGGTCTCTCATATAAGCTGAAACAGACTTATTTACATGCTTCCTCGCTTTCTCAATTTGTGGAGAAAATTGATTGGACCACCTCCATTTCTGTCTTTGGCATATATTGGAATATACCAAGGCAGTTTGAGGGAAAAGTGCCATCAATTGCTCAAAGGTGTCCTTTAAGAGCATTTCCAGACCTGCCCCAGTCAAAGTGCCCAAATCATTTCCTCCACAGTGCACTATTATGAGGTCAGGGTTTGGCAAATGCAAAAAGGTTTTCACCAATGGTATCAATTGGTGACATCTCAATCCTCTTTGCCCAATCCATTTGATATCCACATTTTGAAAATTGAGGTTGTGTAAATTTCTGTTATCAGCATACCTGTGAGCCCAGTGGATATAGCTATGTCCAAGAATCCAGACAGAAAACATGGCGAGAGGAGGTTCTGCTGCAGTCAGATGAAGTGTGGGAATGATATGGCAGTTGAAACAGTAGGAGTTTGTAAAGAAAAAAAACTGTGGAGTTTCAGTGCTAATGGTTCATTAGCAATGATTGGTGGATTTCCATTGCTGAAAACAGAAAGTTAGGGTGCATGGATGTGTTCTTTGAAAGATGTAATTTGAATGGTTAAGAAAAAATGATATTATGAAAGATTGCAGTGGATTAGCAGGTGTGCTGAGAGTTCAGAGTTCATTTGAAACATTGTTGTGTGAACTTGTAAACATGAGAGGTCTGGTAGGAGGTAGTTGCTATGGAAAAAGGGCAGAAAGAGCAGAGGGGGGAAGGGTGTTGATTTGAAAAAAGTGAGGGAAGAGTTTTGATTGGCTGACATGAGAGATATGTGTGATGAATATCAGCATTTATGTGCCTTTCTTGGTTGGAGCCTCTGGAGTGCATACCTTTTGTTCTGCTAAAGAAAAATTGGTGTGTTTCTGAGACTGTTTTGAAATTCAAAAAGCATTTGCTAAGGTGAGATATGGTTTCTTTATTTTAGATAGAGACTAGTATGCTTTTTGGAGAAAATAAGAAAGCTAGCTGTGCATTTAAAATGATGTTTTGAGTCAAATGTTTGCATTATGTTTTCCAAGAAGATTTTGCATTCTTTTACAAATTGTAATTGCAGATAATGTTAAGTATTAGTACTGACAAGGTGTGGTTGTACATAGGAGCTGTGCTGTGTTTTCTAATTATGATCAGAAAATCGTTTTTAAGGAAAAGGAATGCTTTTTAAATTTATAAGAATTTATTTACTTGCGAGGTGACTCTTGCAATGCGTATTTTTTATGGAATAGATGCATTATGCATCTGTGCTGTTTATGCCCCATGGTGCTCCACACTGTCAATGTCAAAAGCGATGGATAAGTGGTGCAAGGGCTTTCTAAATACGCCTCCATGTGTGCTTGGCAATTTTAAGTCACTTGCTCCTGGTGCAAGGGCCTTGTAAATATGCCCCCATGTGTGCTTGGCCATTTTAAGTGACTTCCCCCTGGTGCAAGGGCCTTGTAAATACGTCTCCATGTGTGTTTGGCCATTTCAAATCACTTCCTCCTGGTGTAAGGGCCTTGTAAATACGCCCCATGTGTGCTTGGCAATTTTAAGTCACCTTCCCCTGGTGCAAAGGCCTCTGAGACTGTTTTTAAATTCAAAAAGCATTTGGTAAGGTGAGATATGGTTCCTTTATTTTAGAAAGAGACTAGTATGCTTTTTGGAGAAAATATGTAAGGCAGTTGTGCATTTAAAATGATGTTTTGTGTGAAGTGTTTGCATTATGTTTTCCAAAAAGCTATTGCATTCTTTTACAAATTGTAATTGTAGATAATGTGAAGTATTAGTACTGAAAAGGTGTGCTTCTACATAGGAGCTGTGCTGTGTTTTCAAATTATGATCAGAAAATCGTTTTTAAGGAAAAGGAATGCTTTTTAAATTTATAAGAATTTATTTACTTGCAATGTGAGTCCTGTATTGCGTCGCTTTTGTTGAATAGATGCATGATGCATCTGTACTGTTTTTGCCCCATGGTGCTCCACATTGTAAATGTTAAAAACGATGCATAAGTGGTGTATAGGCCTTGTAAATAATCTCCTATGTGTGCGCATGGCCATTTTAAGTCACTTACCCCTGGTGCAAGGGCCTTCTAAATATGCCCTCATGTGTGCTTGGCATTTTTAAATCACTTATCCCTGGTGCAAGTTCCTTGTAAATACGCCGTCATGTGTGCTTGCACATTTCAAATCACTTCCCCGTGGTGCAAGGGCCTTGTAAATACGCCCCCATGTGTGCTTGGCCATTTCAAGTCACTTCCCCCTGGTGCAAAGGCCTTGTAAATACGTCCCCATGTGTGCTTGGCCATTTTAAGTGACTTCCCCCTGGTGCAAGGGCCTTGTAAATACGCCCTCATGTGTACTTGGCCATTTTAAGTCACTTCCCCCTGGTGCAAGGGCCTTGTAAATACGGCCCCATGTGTGGTTGGCAATTTTATGTGACTTCCCCCTGGTGCTGTGTTTTCAAATTATGATCAGAAAATCGTTTTTAAGGAAAAGGAATGCTTTTTAAATTTATAAGAATGTATTTACTTGCGATGTGACTCTTGCAATGCGTGTTTTTTATGGAATAGATGCATGATGCATCTGCGCTGTTTATGCCCCATGGTGCTCCACAGTGTCAATGTCAAAAGCGAGGCATAAGTGGTGCAAGGGCTTTCTAAATACGCCTCCATGTGTGCTTGGCCATTTCAAGTCACTTTCCCCTGGTGCAAGGGCCTTGTAAATACGTCCTCATGTGTGCTTGGCAATTTTAAGTCACTTCCCCCTGGTGCAAGGGCCTTGTAAATATGCCCCCATGTGTGCTTGGCCATTTCAAGTCACTTCCCCCTGGTGCAAGGGCCTTGTAAATACGTCCTCATGTGTGCTTGGCAATTTTAAGTCACTTCCCCCTGGTGCAAGGGCCTTGTAATTATGTCCCCATGTGTGCTTGGCCATTTTAAGTCACTTCCCCCTGGTGTAAGGGCCTTGTAAATACGCCCCCATGTGTGCTTGGCAATTTCATATGACTTCCCCCTGGTGCAAGGGCGTTGTAAATACGCTCCCATGTGTGCTTGGCTATTTGAAGTCACTTCCCCCTGGTGCAAGGTCCTTGTAAATACGCCCTCATGTGTGCTTGGTAATTTTAAGTCACTTCCCCCTGATGCAAGGGTCTAGTAAATATGACTTCATGTGTGCTTGGCAATTTTAAGTCAATAACAATAACATGAACAATGTCTGTTGTGGAAAAATCTCTAAATAGAAATAGAGTCTAGAAATTAGTTGAGATTAACATATAACAGAGCACAGGTGATATGTTGAAGCATTCCATTCCATTGCTATTTTCTACAATCAAGTATGTTGCAAAATCCTTCCATTCAATTGTTTGCTTACTGTTATTGATTTACTGTTTGGTAATAGTATTTAATAACATTTTTTTAATAAATTTTCCACAGATTCACCTCAAAATATTCTTGAAAATTGAAACATGCCCTCAAGGCAAAGAAAAAAATAAGAAGCAAAGCGACTTACAACGCACCTTAAAAAAAATGGAGATAATGGACCTTTGCAGCAGTCCTCTAGAATTAAAAGTTGTGAAGTCACCAAAAAAATTCCGGGTAAGACAGCAAAATCTTTTTTAAGAAACATTTTCAGACGAAAAAGTATCACTAGAGAACATGTTTTAGTTCAGAAGAAGAGAGCCAATTTAAACGGGAAGGAAAGGTCCCTCAAAAATGTAACTGATAGAGCAGGAGATAACTCTGTGCATGGTAGTAGAAGGAAAAATCTGTTTAGAGACATTCGTAGACGAATGTTCCGCAACAGGATAATTGGCAATTTGTTAAAAAATTTTAAGAAAGGTGAACAGAAAGTGGCTTTTTATAAGAGAAAGAAAAATGTAGAGAAAATTAATGATCAGGCTTTCGAAATTAAGCGAAAGTTATTTATTTTGGTAATCAATAGAATTAGGAAACTAAACAAGGTAGTTTATGATTTCAAATCAAATAGTAGATGGAAGAGAGTAGTTAATCGTAGTAATTTTTGTGAAGTTTTCTCAGGAGAATGGATGCATAGTTCAAGTTGTGAGGCATTTTTCAATGAGGAGAGTTACTTCCAGGACAATGATTTGGTGCATGCAGTTGACACCAGTGGTCGAGCATATGAGGTAAAAGATGGTTGTCCGGTTGAAAAAGAAAAACTTGTGTCCGCAGATGCAGAAGAGGTGTTAGGTGATGAGGTTTTAGGGAGACGTCCTAAGGGACCAGTGTACATCTGGAAGTGTAGTTCTATTTGCAGTGTGCGACAGGATTCCATCAATTTGCTTTGTGATTTTGTTCGTACATTTAATAAGAAAAGTTTAAAACAGAAAATGAAGTTGTTGCAAGAATTAGATCCTTGCAGAGTGAGAGAAGTGACAGGTTTGCGTGGTCATTCACTGGCTTGTCTTTCCAGGAGAGTATGCCAGAGTGTTTTTCATCATTTCAGGATGCTAGCAGTGCATCATAATAAAGTGAGGAAATTAGTTAGAATGTTGTATTATGCTAAGAGTCCGGCAATTATGCTTAAACAATTAAGCACTGCTCTTTTGCATGGTTCTGAAGTAGATGTGAAGAATACTTGTGAAGAAATTGAGTTCTGTTACTTTGCTGGTGAAGAGAACAATGTTGAAATTGACCCAGTAGAAGTAGGTAATGTGGAAGAGAGTGTACTGATTTCTAATATAGATAAGTTTCACAAGGAAATTTTCAACTTTCAGGTGAAATCAAGTGAGAGGCCTAATTTCACTTGTGTGTGTTGTCGACGGACTTATTATAAGAATCAGACTAAGTTAGTGGATTTATATGCAAAAAGTGAAATGGAAAACAATAGTGAATGGAAGGATTTTGCCACATACTTGATGGTAGAAAATCGTTTTGATTTGGGATCGGACCAACGTATGTGTACTTATTGTTTAAAGAAATTAAACCAAAACCGGATGCCTGCTAGAGCGGTTTATAATAATTTGGAATTGGTTGACATTCCTTCTGAATTGAAGGATTTAAATACATATGAATCTATTTTGATTCAAAGTGTTCATCCCTTTCAGGCTATTGTACGAATGGAGCCAACGACAGGGAAATTGCCTCCATCAGATTTACAGAGAGGATTAAAGGGAAGAGTTGTTTATTTGCCTTTAGATTTGACGAAAAACATTAATACAATTGGAGTAGAGAAAGTGGAAGAGGAACCTCTAGTTATCCTAGTTAATGGGGTTCCGACAAAGAGTAAGAAAATCTGGCAAGATTTACTGGATGTTAGGAAAGTCAAAAAGGCAACATTGTATTTGATAAAAAATAATGAGTACTACAAGAATGTATGTACTGCAGAAGAGGAAGTAAATGAAGAAGAGGACAGCGAATTGTGTGCTGGGCAAATTGAGAAAATAGAAGCTTCTAAAAATGAAGAAATATATGAACATTATAGTGTTCATCCTTTGCATTCCAAGGAAGTCATGGGGAATGCTATTGAGTTGTTTCAAATGAAACAAGCCAAAGGGAGTCCCATTAGTGTTTGGGAGGAAAGTTTGGAAGCTCGGTGTTTCCCACAGTTATTTCCCACAGGTCGAGGAGGACGATATGATGAGCGACCTGATCAAATTCCTGCTTCTGAATACCGGACTTTACGATTGTATGCAGAAGATCCTAGGTTTCGTCAATGCATTCCCTATTTGTTTCATCTATTGTTTGAAAGTGAACAGTCTGGACTGTCCTATGCAGTAAATCACATCCAGAAAAGTGGTGTACAACTGCGAAATATCTTGGCAAGGGACTTTATGGATAAAGTCAATGTGCAAGACAGTATTTTGGATTCTCACCTGATTAATCTCATGGCATGTCAGCGTGGTACTAATGAGTATTGGTACCGTCGGCATGGTGACTTAAAATGTATGCTGAGGAACTTAGGAACTCCCACATGGTTCCTCACTCTCAGCTGTGCTGAGTATGGCTGGGAAGACTTACTTGAATTTCTACGAGAGGCAAATGGAAACATTGAAAATATTGAATTCAAGACACCCGGAGAACTGTGCTCTTTGGATCCAGTGAATGTATGCAGGTACTTCAATCATAGATTTGAAGCTATGATGTCTTTCATCACGAACAAGAAAAATCAACCTCTTGGAGAGGTGTTGGATTTCTTCTGGAGAAAGGAGTATCAAGCACGAGGTGCTCCTCATATACATATGCTACTATGGATCAAAGATGCACCCAAATTTGGAACAGATCCGGATGACTTAGTGATGAATTTCATAGAACAGTATGCTACATGTGCTGTTTAAAAGACAAACGAAGATAAAAGTCTAAGAGAACAAGTTTTACGGTTTCAAAGCCATCGTTGTGGAAAGTACTGTCGTCGTAAATTCAGAAACAAGGACAAGTACTACACCAAATGTCGTTTTGCATTTCCACGGTCGGTGATATCTAAAGGAAGAGTGAACAATTTGATGTCTTCGCTGCGACATAATGTGACGAGGAAATCACCCAAAAACACATACAATATGAAAAGAAACGAAGAGTCCAAGTACATTAACGACTACAACCCAGTGATTTTGTCCATGTGGAATGCTAACATGGATATACAGTTTGTGGCTGACAACTGTATGGCTGTGGCTCGGTATGTGACGTCTTACATCACAAAAAAAGAAAAGGCAGAACTCAAGGATATGTGGGAGGATATTTCCCATGAAAAGAGCCTCAATAAGAAGTTGTACAGTTTCAGTCTGAAGATGTTGTCGCATCGAGAAATCAGAGCTTACGAATGTTCTGACCGGTTATCTTCAGCAAGTCTCTATGCCAAATCTAGGAGTATCATTTGGGCGAGTCTTGGTCTTGCTGCAACGCGTAATCGAGTTCTGAAACCTGTATGGGAAATTGAGTATTTGGCGGAGAAGGAGCCAAGCAGTACAGATATTTTGAAGACCAACATGTTGGATACATATTATCCAAATAGAAGCAGTCACCTGGAGAATGTTTGTCTGTATGAGGTTCTACAAAATTACATTTTCAAGAGGAACATCAAAGAAGAGATTGATAAAGGAGTGTATGCTGTAATTGGAAGTGAGGGATGTCTGGTCAAGCAAAGAAAATGTCAATTGGTAAATCATCGAAAATTGAATTGCGCATCTCCAGAAAGAAAATAGTTTTTCTATTTAGCTCTTTTGCAACTTTTCAAGCCTTGGCGTGCAGAAGAGGAACTGCTTGGAGATTTCCTCTGTTACGAAGACTCTTTCAATGCAGCTAAGGAGTCCATAGAATGTCCTGTTTTTCCAAACTATCTAGAAATGTTGAATGCAGAAATCGAGCAGGAAGCAACAATTGCAGCTGAGATTGCTAGAGACAGTTCTCAGGACAGTCAGAGTTCTGTTTCATTGAGTCAGGATCCACTAGGAGAACCAGTTATCGAAAATGAAGCTGCCACTGCCATGATTGAAGTGGAAAGAGCCATGGCACATGCTCAGGAGGATGCGGTTAACTTAGAAGATTTGGAAAGACAATTCAACGTTGAGCAGAGGAAAATATATGACGAAGTTACCAAACAAATTGAGCATGGATTAAGTCATGAGAAGAAAGAGTGCTCATCTACGTTGTTGAAGCCTGTCAGACTGTACGTGAGTAGAGAAGCAGGAACTGGAAAAAGTTTCCTCATTAAAACAATTTCATGTTATCTGCAGAAAAGGACTGAGTCATCGCTGTCTTGTGTTGTGACCGCTCCAACTGGTCTGACAGCACATAATATTAAAGGTATTACTTTGCATCGGCTACTGATGCTGCCAGTGGAGCATGATAACAAATTATAATACCACAAGTTATCTGGAGATGCTTGTTGTGAAGTATCTAGAGTCCTGAAGAAGATGAAACTTCTTATCATTGACGAAGTAAGCATGGTTTCCAATGTCATGCTTGCCTTTGTGCATTTGAGAATGCAGGAAGTTCTTAAAACAGAGTATGATGTGTTATTTGGTGGCAAACACATCATTGTTTTCGGTGATGGTCTGCAGCTGACACCAGTGAAAGGACAACCAGTGTTTAAACTGCTTACGCATGAAGGTACCAGGAAGTGCCTAGGGAGCATTGACAACGTTAACATATGGTTAAACTTCAATTATGCTGAGCTGCGTGAAAATATGCATCAGGCGAAGGATGAAGATTACAAGAATATTCTACAAGATGTTAGAATTGGGAAAGTGACCAAGCATGGGAAAGAAGCTTTACATGCACGATTACTGTCAAATTTGTATCCAGAAGAAGACGTTCTGCCAGAGGATATTTTTCAGAAAATTACTGAGAAGAAATGTGGAATATGTTTGATGCCAACTCTTGCAGAATGTTCCATCTTCAACAACAAAATGTTGAATTTAGAAAACCAAGAGATTGTGAAACTGGAAGCTATTGACAGAATAGAGCATATGGGAGCAACAATTATTTTGTCTGAGAATTTGAAATCTAAATTGGATTCATTAGAGAAGACTATATCTAAAACTGCTGGTTTTGAAAAGACTCTGAATGTGTGCTTAAATTGCCGTATCATTTTGAGAAGGAATTTACATGTTGAAAGAGGTCTGGTAAATGGATCAATGGGTAATGTTGTTGATTTTGAGAAATACAGAAATAGAGATGGAATTGAATTTTTAAAAATTAAATTTGATGGCATTGAGGAAGTACAGCTAATTGGTCGTTGCACAGCTAGGTTTTTGCTTGTAAAAGACTTATATGTTTGCCGTAAGCAGTTTCCTGTTTGCTTGGCATATGCGGTGACAATCCATAAATCGCAAGGTTTAAGTGTAGACATTGCTTTAGTGAATATTGGCAGTTCTGTGTTCAAAGAGGGTATGGCTTATGTAGCATTGTCACGAGTCAGAACTTTATCGGGATTGTACTTGATTGACTGTGATGTCACAAACATTTGTGCGGATCTAGATTGTGTTAAGGAATACAATAGGTTAAGAAGAGAGTATGTGCCACATTTGCCTCAATATCCTTTGTTTGAGAAACGTGTGGTAGGCCGGAAACGAAGAAATATCAGTAATAGTAGGGAGGTTGTAGCAAAAAGACCAAAAGTCGATGAACTGAAAATTGTAAGCAGAAAGAAAATGAATTCTGTTGAAGATGTTGTTGGTTTTCAATTTGAAAATAGTTCTGGTGTCAACTGCTATGCTAATGTAGTGGTTAATGTTGTCTTTTCACTAGAGACTTTAAAAGAACAGATTGTGATGAATTCGGAACAAAGTTTATGCTGTTTGTTGAATTCTGTGTTAGAGAAATGTAGCGCTGATAGAAGAAGAGTAGAAAGTGTGTCTGAAATTCGTAATCTGTTAGACAAATGTTCAGGTCAAACGCAATTCTCTCAAAATATTCAGCAGGATTGTCAGGAGTTTTTAATGTATATGCTTGATGTATTGCAAGATGAAGGTGTAGATGTAGATTATCTGTTTGGCCTTTCTTATCAATGGCAGCATGACTGCGAGAACTGTAGGCTATCAAGTACTACTAGTGTAGACTCAGAAAGATTTATATATTTAACTTTGCCTGACAGTAAATCAGTATCCTTCAATAAGCTAGTAAAAGCAGCTGATCAAAACATGGAGTGTAGCCAATGTAAGTCCGCAATGCTGTCCACGTTAATTATACGAAGTTATGGCCAGTATGTCATTTTAATGTTCCAACGATGTAGGTCTGATGGAACTAAATTGACAACTTTAATTAATAATTTTGTGGCTTCGCAGTTGTCAATATCAGGAAGGACTTTTGGAACTAGAGCAATTATATATCATGACGGTCCTTCAAAAACTTCAGGACATTACACAGCTTATTTAAAATCTGGAAACGGCTGGTCATTCTGCAATGATTCTGTTTTAACTTTCAAAAAAAGATTGCCTTTCCACCTTCAAAATGCTTACCTGGTGTTTTTACAACCAAAATTTTAGGGATGGAATTTTGGGATTTGTTCTGAGGAATTTCAAGAGGTTATAATGGCTCCTACTCTATATGGCCTTGTGGATAATTGTAGTACAGAGCGAAAACTGTTTGTGTTTATAAGCTAATTCAAGCAGTAGATCAAAACAAGGAGTAGAGGAAATGTAAGTCTGCAATGCTGTCCACATTATTTATAGAAACTTATGGGTGAAATGTCATTTTACAATTTCAACTACATAAACTGGATGAAAATAAGTTGTCAAGTCTAATTAAAAATGTTTTGGCTACATAGTCATCGATTTCAGGATGAACATTTGTAACTGCAGCTATTATATGTTATGATGGTCCTTTGACAACATCAGGATATTAAACAGCTTATTTGAAATATAAAAAAGGCTAGTCTTTCGTCAATGATTACCATTTTAGTATGAAGCAATGTTGCCTTTTGACTTGTTTTCAGAAGTGAGAATTTAGGGTAGGTAACTGGATTATAATGATTCTAGGTGTTGCTGTAATTTAGTGTGCTGTTTTAAATTGCTTTGTATGTCTCATTTTCTTTAAACGATGGAGCTTATCTTTCAGAAAGTGGCGGGCAGAAAATAGTAACAGCACAACAGAGTATAAGCTGTTCATAGGACATCCTTTGACGTCATAGAAAGTAAGTTACTTTTGAGGAGTTCTGATTTCTGATTGATTATATTTTATGGGTTTTTTAAACACAATCATTTTGATTGTGTTTTTTTCCCCCGCTGTTATATGATGAATACCTTCAACTCACTGTTTTCAGTGAAATTTGATATATTCTGAGAACAGCAAAAATAAACCATTAAATATGTATAATTAATTTTGTACTTGTCATTTTTATGTATTCATCTTGTCTCATGCTCACTCATCTTTTACTACCTTCTATTAATTTAAAAATTTTTGTTCTTTCTTACACAGATTAAAAGTATAAAAATAACAAGTGACTAAGTTAACGACAATTATAAGGTAAGTGTTTAGTACTCTTTACGTTACATCTCTATCACATTTAACTTTTATTAGTTCCACTGCTTCATTTCTTTAACCCTCATTTTTTTGCCTTTGCTACTTCCCTTATTTCTTTTTCTATTACTTACTTATACTACTCTTTCCACTCTTTTTCTCAGTTCCTCTTTCAACAGTATCTGTGTGTTACTCCCTCTATTTGTCTTTCTTTTAACATTACTCTCTGCTTACTTACTCTTCTTTTTTTTGAATTTTTTTTTTTTTTAGTTCGCTTCCGGTTCGCGTACCGGCGCGCGAACCGGGAAGCGAATCCAAAGAAATAGAGGTTGCCAGAATGCTAAACATTCTAGCAATTTCTTATAAAGGGGAGGTAGTTCTGAAAAGAACTTTTTTTTTATTATTTTTGTTTTATGTATTTTTTATTATTTTTCTGAACATTTTTATATTTTTTTTTTATTTTTTGAACGGTTTTATATTTTTTTGGGTTTTTTTCAGGGGGAAGAATGAAAAACAGGCATTAGAAACGGCTCAACAGGAGAAAAAAATCACTTTCTGGGGCGTTTTGAGCACTTATGATTTTTATATGCTCTGTTCATTAATGTTACGCTCATCTCGCCGTAACAAAGCAAACCCCCACAATAAATGCACACCAGCTTGATATGTTGAAAATTAGTTTGAATAGTGGGGACCATCTCCCTCGCCTCTGGTCCCGAAAGACTTTCATGGGTTGAGGTGGTGGCCACAGGGGTTGGTGGATTTTCACGTAGGTTACTCACCTCCGCCACACTGTAATTTATTGGATGCCACCTTTGCATGTGGCGATGCATAGTATAGTTACCAAAGCTATACTTTTTATCCGTGCCTCGGGACAGAGGTTCTTTACATATCAGGCATGTAACATAACGTGCATTCACCTTTTTTTTCGCCTGCAGGAAATGAAAAAAACTGCCAAATAAAATTGTCCTTGCGGTGTGATTTCCGGGGCTCTTCAGGCAAAAATTCTATTTGAGGTACATCCTGTTCTTCTTCTTCCTCCTCTTCTTCAGGGTTGGGAATAAACTGGGGAGGTGGTCCATCCTTCCTAGGAGGTTGTGGTGGTGGTGGGGGTCCACCAGCTACAGCTACAATTGAAGCCATCTTCCAATAATCAAAATAGTTCTTCCTCTCACAAAGTTGAAAGTCAGAGTGAGAAAAATAGGAGGGGGGCTTTCATCATTTGGGAAAAAAAATGTTCTAAACCAATGAAAAGTGTTATTTTTAGGTCACATGACCTAGCCTTACATCATTCAGAAACCAAAAGTGAAATCAACCAATGAAAAGTGTTATTTTCAAGTCACATGACCTGTTACGCTTACGTTACGCGTCCCGCTACGCGCCCCGGATCGCTTCCGGGTAGCTGCGCTTCGCGCCTCGGTTCGCGTTCCAGAACGCTTCCGGGTGCGTAACGCGGCGCGTCATAAGACGCATTACGCGGTAACGCGATACGTCGCGCTTACGCGACACGTCACAATGTTGTTTTCTAACGCGGTGGTTGCGCTAACGGATTGTTTACCGGATCGCGGACCGGGTCGCGGAACAAAATTGAGCTAACGGGAAGCTGCCTGGTTCGCGGACCGGCAGCGAAACAAAAAAAAATAATTAACAAAAAAATAATAAATAAAAAAAATGTAATTATAAAAATATAAAATATATTTTTGAATTAGAATAAGAATACATTTTACAGCTTTTGATATTTGCTATTAAAAAACCATTGAAATTCACTGAAAAAACCATAGGTTATAGACCATATATAGTTAGGAATTAGCATTTACAAAACCTTAAAAATTCACTGAAAAAACCATAGGTTATAGACCATATATAGTTAGGGATTAGCGATTACAAAACCATATTTTACTCGCACAAAACCATTGAAATTCACATATATAGTTAGTTGCACTAACTATATATCGCGCACCCGCAATCCACTGCTGATGATGTCACATATTACATCATTCATGACATGGTCAGTGACATCACTGATGACATCACTGATGACATCTCAAATGACATCACTGATGACAACACTGATAACATCTCAAATGACATCACTGATGACATCACTGATGACATCTCATTTGAAATTATTGATCATATCACTGATAATATCATTCATGTGATAATACGATGAACCTCTTCAGACTCTAATATAACCTTAGATACAATCAGTGTAAACAGACACTCACAGACTGTCACTCATCCATGGAGTTACTCACACACCTAGTCAGTCATGCAAAGAATCAATCACACCTTTATTTCCTCAACTATACAGTTATACACACCTTACTTATTCAAACATATACTAACACATATTTACTCTCTTATACAATCCCTGATACAAGTTCACAATGATCCATACAGCCACTCACACATTCACTGGCTCTTATGCACAGTTATTTATATATGTCAACTCTCACATGTACTGTGTTTTACATATGTACTTACTTTGACATGTAGCACTGAGATATCCATTCACTCACCAATACACTCATGCACACAGTCAACCACCCATACAGCTGTTTCCACATGCACTTTTGAACCCATACATCTAGTGAATCAACTGCTCACACATCTATGCACAGAGTCATACACCTCCCAGCCACCCACACACACACTCAGTCTCCCATACAAATACTTGGGCAACCAATCAATAACCCATATAGATACTCATATAGCTACTGATCAACACATGCAGCAGTTTACAGAACAACAGACATAATTATGCACAAATTAAGACAGTTTAGTCACTAACCCATGCACTCAGTGAGACACATTTAATCACTCACTCATACAGTCAGTCATGCACCTACTAAATCCTTCATCCAGACACTTATACATCCACTCATTCTTCAATATGTAAGACATATTTTAACTTTACAGAAACATACAGTCACTGGATGTTGTCATCAGTGATGTCATCAGTGATGTCATTTGAGATGTCATCAGTGATGTCACTGACCATGTCATGAATGATGTAATATGTGACATCATCAGCAGTGGATTGCGGGTGCGCGATATATAGTTAGTGCAACTAATTATATATGTGAATTTCAATGGTTTTGTGCGAGTAAAATAAGGTTTTGTAAATGCTAATCCCTAACTATATATGGTCTATAACCTATGGTTTTTTCAGTGAATTTTTAAGGTTTTGTAAATGCTAATTCCTAACTATATATGGTCTATAACCCATGGTTTTTTCAGTGAATATATATATACATACATATATAAACATATATAATCTGTATATCTATATAAATACAAATATAAATGCATGCATACATATACATATATGCATACAGATGCATGTTATTTACATGAAAGTTTAAAAAACACTAATAAAAGCAAAGCTAAAAAGCCACCTCATTACAAACAGAATGGTTTTAACTTAAACGAGGGCGAGATCTATTGCATTTTCAGTGCTTGTTTACTTTGGTTCCATCAAGAAGGCATTCAGATGTGTCACACATGTGCCATGAATTCTGAATGTTAGCACTCTAGTTGCTCATTAGATCACTGTAGTAAAGCTACTGCTCACCAGGGAAGTCTGCTGCTGGTATTCAAAGTGCATGTTTCAGTCTGCATGTCAGAATTTTTTTAATGAAATAGAAGAGGATTTGAGAAGTCACTCAAAATGATCCCTAATTTTTCTTTCTGAAGCACTAATCATACTTTCTATGGCAAAATGAACCCCCTCATTTTGTTCCTTTTTAAATTAAATGTTTATAGACTTACCACTTCATTCCAATCAAGATGGTTTCTGGTGTGCCATACTTTTGTCATAAGTAAGACTGTTAGCGCTCTAGTTGTTCTTTAGAACACTCTTGGACATTCCGTCATTGGGCTATACTTGGGCTACATCTGGGTGATATTTGGGCTACATTTAGGCTCTTTTGTCTCTGGTGGCCATCTTGGGAGACTGCATGTCAGAATTTTTTAATGAAATTGAAGAGGATTTGAGAAGTCACTCAAAATGTGCCCTAATTTTTCTTTCTGCAGCACTAATCATACTTTCTATGGCAAAATATACCCCCTCATTTTGTTCCTTTTTAAATTAAATGTTTTAAGAGTTACCACTTTATTCCAATCAAGATGGCTTCAGGTGTGCGATACCTTTGTAATAAGTAGGACTGTTAGCGCTCTAGTTGTTCTTTAGAACACTCTGGGACATTCTGTCATTGCTCCAAAACAATAGAGGAAGTATAGAGGAATCAATAGAATCGTCCTCCTGGTAGATCCACATAAACAAAAAGATTCTATCAAGAAATGGGGGTGCAAGTGTTATGGGTATTTTTGAAAGTTTTTTAATAAGAAGGGGTGAAATAAGGCTCTTCCTCAAATTGGTGAGATGAAGGCACTATGTGCTTTTAAAATACCCCTCACACACTGAGAACCCCTCAGTGTCATGCTTCATCATGGGGGTCTTCCCGTCCCTCTACGGGGCGGGGCGTGCTACGACCTACGAGCTACGCAGGAGCACTATTTCTGTGAAGGAGTGCATTGTGAGTGTGAATTAGTGAGGTGTAGGGACCTTGTGATGTGAAATAAAAGATAAAAATTCCCTGGCTAGTGGAAAAAATAATTTTATTCGCTTCCCTGGCTGGGAATGTTAAAAAGGGGTTCTGAGGCAGGGCTGTTAGCACCTACCAGGTCGACATGTTTCACAGACAGTCCCCTACTGTCTGCTCCTCAGGACCTCTGATGGTCCCTACTATAAGGTACTCAGTTCTAACGTTTGCCTAGAGTCCTACAAATTGGTAGCAAAAATAAGCTATCAATTTGTGCTTCGGGGCATGAGTAGGCCCAGGTTGAAGCCCAAAAATATTTTCAAGATGTTCTCAAAAAAGACACATTGGTCTTTTTCAAGTTCAGATTGTAAGCCTCATGAGCCGGCGAGCGAGGGTTCCTGGAAGCGGTTAAATGACCGCAATTGTCCGTAGCTTCATTCCTGCCCCCGTGCCGCTCTGAAGGTTTGGTTCCTTCAGAGCGGCACGGGGGCAGGAATTTAAGTTACCACTTTATTCCCATCACGATGGCTTCAGGTGTGCTATACCTTTGTAATAAGTAGGACTGTTGGCGCTCTAGTTGTTCTTTAGAACACTCTAGGAGGCTGTAGTAGAACACAAAGGAATCAACTGACAGTCTCTGTACCTGTTGGATGTACATGTTTTACTGAGAATGTCAGACTTCATTCTCACATGACTGAGAAAGATAATGTGAATTTACAGAAAATATGCTTTCAGTTTAGCTTATAGATCCCCTTCCAAACCACTGTGGGAAAATCATGAGATATTAGTTTTCTTTCAAACATGATTCATGATATCACAGCAGAAGGCTTTTTCACATGGTAAAATCACCTTAGAACACACCACAATTCCTAAAATGAGTATGGTACCATCAACAAATGATTTATAATGTAACTAAAGTCCTAAAACCCTCTATTAACTACAATGCTTTTTAATGAGGTGCTATCATGTATATTGGTCCCAAGATGGCTGCCAACACTTCTTGGATGAAGTGCTGACAGCCAATCAGATCAGATGTGTGGTTAGGCTCCGCCCACATATATATATTTTTTTGAACCTAAATTACTCAAAATCCACTGGAGCATATATCTTGAGACATAGCAAAGGCACATCGGGCTACCAGTCCCTACAATTTTGCCAAGTTTTGTGGAAATCCATTCAGCCGTTCGGGCTAAAAGTGAGTCCAGTGCCAATGGAAATTAACATGGGGAAAACACGTTTTGGGACCCCCCTTTTATCTCGGCCCCCGCTTGACGAATCCCCCCAAACTTTCAGGGAAGGAGCGGAGCGCAGCGAGGCAAATTTAAGGAAAATTACAGGCAGATTCCCCAACCGGCGCCAAGGATATTCCCAATAGAATGTTGCAGATTTCCTATAGAAAACAATCCTAACTATAACTACCTACTGGCGACCGCCAGTAGGTAATTACCTACTGGCGGTCGCCAGTAGGTATATATAGATAGGACCTAGTTACCATAGGAAATTCCAAACATTCTATTGGGAATAACTTTGGCGCCGATTGAGGGATCTGCCTGTTATTTTCCTTAAATTTGCCTCGCTGCGCTCCGCTCCTTCCCTGAAAGTTTCCGGGGGATTCATCAAGCGGGGGCCGAGAAAAAAGGGGGGGTCCCAAAACGTGTTTTCCCCATGTTAATTTCCATAGGGACATTCTGACAAGGCTACAGCTCGAACGGTGGATGGAACGGAATTACAGCAGTTTGGCAAAATGGTTGGGACTGGTATGCAGCAGTGCCTTTCGTATGTTTGGTGTAAAACCCTCCAGTAGTTCTTGAGAAAATTGAATTTGAAATTTTTCAAATGGCATTTTCTATGGGACCTTTAGACACGGCTACAGCCCGAACGGCTGAACGGAATTACACCAAACTTGGCAAAAAGGTAGGGACAGGTATGCAGTAGTGCCTTTTCTATATTTGGTGAAAATCCCTCCAGTAGTTGTTGAGAAAATTGATTTGAGCAAATTATATATCTATATGCGCTAAACATTCTATTGGGAATAACTTTGGCGCCGATTGAGGAATCTGTGTGTAATTTTCCAGAATTTTGGCCAGCTCCGCTCCGCTCCTTCCCTGAAAGTTTTGGGAGATTCGTCAAGCGGGGGCCGAAAGGGGGGTCCCAAAACCTGTTTTTCCCATGTTAATTTCCATAGGGACCTTTAGACACGGCTACAGCCAGAACGGCTGAATGGAATTACACCAAACTTGGCAAAATGGTAGGGCCTGGTATGCAGATGTGCCTTTGCTATGTTTGGTGAAAATCCCTCCAGTAGTTCTTGAGAAAATGTAATTTGAAGTTTTTAAAATGGCATTTCCTATGGGACCTTTAGACACAGCTACAGCCCGAACGGCTGAACGGAATTACACCAAACTTGGCAAAATGGTAGGGACAGGTATGCAGTAGTGCCTTTTCTATATTTGGTGAAAATCCCTCCAGTAGTTGTTGAGAAAATTGAATTTGAGCAAATTATATATCTATATGCGCTCACCGTACGCGCACCGTACGCGTACGTGCCCGTACCCTTACGTGCGCGAGCGAGTTTCGGATTGGCTGGCAGTCGACTGTCAACATTCCAAACTGTCCAAACCAGGAAGTGTTGGCCACCATCTTGTTTTTCAGGAGAACTGAGGCACAAGAAAGCCCAAAACAAGAGTGGAAAACACGAAAAGGGGGCAGGGTAGAGACCCCCTAACCCTCTAGCCCTTCTCAGGGGGTCCCAAAAGGACCCCTAAGGGCAAAAAAAAAATCAAAAAAATCATGGGGTACGCGCACCGTACGCGTACGGTACGCGTCCCGTGCCCGTACCCCGCAATTTTAAAAAATGGGGTTTTTTGCACTTGGTGGTCCTTCTGGGACCCCCTGAGAAGGGCTAGGGGGTCAGGGGGTCTCAACCCTGCCCCCTTTTCACAATTTCCACTCTTGTTTTGTGCTCTCTTGTGCCTCACTTCTCCTGAGACACAAGATGGCTGCTCAGGTGGTCCCAGAAGGATAATAACATATATCAACGTTATCCGCTAATAGAATTAGCATTTACAAAACCTTTGAAATTTATTGAAATAAAATATAGTTTTCACGCCTGATATAGTTAGGAATTAACATTTAAAAAACCTTGCAAATTCACTGAAAAAACCATAGGTTTCAAACCTTATATAGTTAGGAATTAGCATTTAAAAAACCTTGCAAATTCACTTAAAAAACCATAGGTTTCAGGCCTTATATAGTTAGGAATTAGCATTTAAAAAACCTTGCAAATTCACCTAAAAAAACATAGGTTTCAGGCCTTATATAGTTAGGAATTAGCATTTTAAAAACCTTGCAAATTCACTTATAAAAACATAGGTTTCAGGCCTTACATAGTTAGGAATTAGCATTTAAAAAACCATTGAAATTGCTCCTATATAGTTAGTTGTACTAACTATATTTCGCGCACCCGCAATCCACTGCTGATGATGTCACATATTACATCATTCATGACATGGTCAGTGACATCACTGATGACATCACTGATGACATCTCAAATGACATCACTGATGACATCTCAAATGACATCACTGATGACATCACTGATCACATCCCTGATGATATCATTCACGTGATAATACGATGCACCTCCTCACACTCTAATATAACCTTTGATAAACCCAGTGTTAAATACAGACTACCTTTCTTGAAACCATTGACAGACCAATACCAGTTACTACATACACACTCACTGATTCCTAGGTCTACACACACATTCACTCATTCACCCATAGAATCACTCATACATACAGTCACTCATCAATACAACACTATCATATGCACTCATACACCTATACAGACACTCACACACTGCCACTCATCCATGGAGTTACTCACACACCTAGTCAGTCATGCAAAGAATCAATCACACTTCCATTTCCTCAACTATACAGTTATACACACAACACCTTACTTATTCAAACATATACTAACACATACTTACTCTCTTATACAATCACTGATACAAGTACACAATGATCCATACAGCCACTCGCACATTCACTGGCTCTCATGTATAGTCATTTATATATGCCAACTCTCACATGCACTGTGTTTTACATGTGTACTTACTTGGACATGTAGCACTGAAATATCCATTCACTCACCAAAACACCCATGCACAGAGTCAACCGCCCATATAGCTGTTTCCACATTCACTCTTGAACTCATACACCTAGTGAATCAACTGCTCACACATCTATGCACAGAGTCACACACCTCCCAGCCACCCACACACACACTCAGTCTGCCATTCAAATACTTGGGCAACCAATCAATAACCCATATAGCCACTCATATAGTTACTGATCAACACATGCAGCAGCTTACACAAAAACAGACATACTGATGCACGCATTCAGACAGTTAGTCACTAACCCATGCATTTAGTAAGACACATTTAATCACTCACTCATACAGTCAGTCACTCACTTACTAAATCCTTCATCCAGACAATTATACATCCACTCATTCTTCAATATGTAAAACATATTTAAACTTCACAGAAACACAGTCACTGGATGATGTCATCAGTGATGTCAAATGAGATGTCATCAGTGATGTCATCAGTGATGTCATTTGAGATATCATCAGTGATGTCACTGACCATGTCATGAATGATATAATATGTGACATCATCAGCAGTGGATTGCGGGTGCGCGAAATATAGTTAGTACAACTAACTATATAGGAGCAATTTCAATGGTTTTGTAAATGCTAATTCCTAACTATATAAGGCCTGAAACCTATGGTTTTTTAAGTGAATATATATATATACTTTGTGACTGGGGTGAATGTTTGCATTGTTCAGCATTCCGTACATCATTTGTTCCTCGTGTATAAAGCACTTCACAAGCAAGGACCAGTTTTCTTGAGAAAAAGCTTCTCCTGGTACACACCATGCGGGTCAGTATGCTCAACCTCTGCCGAATTGGTGGTAATCCCTAGATTTAAGCGTGTGAATTGGGACGGCAGAGGCTTTGTGCTTGGGGACTAAAAGGCCTGGAATGCCCTTCCCTTACACATCAAAACCATACCTAGTCTTCTGGCCTTCAGAAAATCCTGTAGACATGGCTTTTTTCCTCTTGCTAATTTACCCCCTACAGGTTCCATGGCTTCGGCTACTTCAGCTAGTGGCAAGACGCCTTTTTTGGTTTTGAGCGCTTTGAAAGAACACCCAACATAGCATAACATAACATATTTAAATGTAATTGGCTCTGCTTGCCGAATGTTACATGCAAGATTGTGAGGGAATAGTAAAGGTTAAATAATACAGATGGATAGCGACTATTAAGCCTGTGTGTGGGCGTGCCCGGGATGAGGGTGGGCCCGTCTGCACCCGTCTGCGCACGTCTGTGCCTGTCTGCACCAGGAGGAGGCAGGGCAGGCCACCCCCCTTGGTTTCATCCTGCCATCACTGAACCAAAGGATAAGTCTCCTGACTCATTGATACTGAACTGATTTATTGTCTTTAACTTGTAAATATTGAGCCAAATTGAAGGAATCACTGCAGTCTTTGGGCCATAACTGCTTTTCCACAGACTCAACAAAGGAGCTGCCACACACACTAACTCAGGACTGATATAAGGTCTGGAACCGTGTCCCTTTCTTTTTCCTTATATATTATCTCTCTTCAGGTCATTCAAGGAGGTTTTATTGAAGATGGTACAAGATCACAGGGAGATCATAAGAAGATCATATTAAGATCAGAGTAAGACCCCACCAGGAGCAGCCAGCAGGCAGCTCAGCCCAGTCAACTGTCATTTCTCTCTGCAGATTCCCAACATTCTGACACCATCATCACATTAACATTCCACTGGTGGTAGAATGGCATTGCATTAGCATTAGCAGGATATAACACATCCCCCTTTCTTATACGGGAAAACAAAAAGCTAGAAACGGAAGAGAAGAACTTGAGAAAGTGAAAGCAAAATGATTATTCAAAAGCAAAAAGAAGAACAACAATGAGAGAACAACCATCAAAAGAAGAGCAATGAGAGAACATCGAAAGAAGAGCAACAAGAGGGAAATCAAGAAACAGAGGAAACCAAACATAGAAACCATCCTCCCTTCTAATACAACAGAAAAGAAGAAAAAAAGAACAACATCAGAAACAAGCATTTGCAATGCAATAGGTCTCGCAGCATTAAAGTTTGAGTTATTGGCATTGTATATGACAATGTGTTGCATTACATTTTTAACAAAGTCTGTATTGGTGTATAAAGATGATTTGCAAGATGATAGCGATGGAGTGGGGATGGATGGATGGATGGGTGGATTGATGGATGGATGGATGGAGTGGAGGGGATGGATGGATGGATGGAGTGGGGGATGGATGGATGGATGGAGTGGAGTGGAGGGGATGGATGGATGGAGAGGATAGGTCTCGTATTTACACTAGTTTATGCTATTGGCATTATAAATGACAATGCTTTTTATTTATGTTTTGGTTTTAAAACATAAAAGGCATTGTCATTTACAATGCCAATGACTTAAACTTGCGTAAACGCGAGATCTATTGCATTGCAAATGCTTCTTTAATATGAGTGATTTAAAAGTCTGTGGAGGGCGTTGCCTCAGTTTAATGCATGACTCACTTAAACTTCTGTGGAAGGGATGCCTGTCAAGAGTCTGGGGAGGAGCTAGAGCTGAAATTATTGTTAAATGGAAAGAATGCTGTAAAAGGACGGAAATCCTGATATTGATAATTTCAAGAAAAAGAATGAAGTGAAAATGGCATGAATAAAGATTTTTAACGTTAACTTTTGGAGCGCTAATAAGAGATGCTTCTTTCTGGTTGTGCATGGGACTTTTCATCCAACAGTTGCTCGACAGAGTGGACTTTATACTTTGAGAGGCCCCAGCCGCCCTGCACGCACCCCAGCACCAATTGATTTTCGGTGTAGGCTGTTGGGAGGCACATACTACAGGATAGAGAGGTCTGTTTACAAAGGCATTTATGAGGCCAGGAAGTAGTAATGCACAAATGCTCTTTCACATGCTATTGCACTTTTGTGAAACGGCCCCAAACGTCCAATTCCATATTAGTGAAAGTGCACACACAGAGTGCAGAGCTTTTTATGTGCACCAAGTGTGTATCATTATTATTTTTTTTAATCTTTTGGAGACAGTTCACAATGGCATGTAAAAGTAAGTACGTAAAAGACCACTACAGGAGCGCTGCTTCATATATTCCAATATGCCTTTCTGAATATGTCCCTCGGTGTTCTGCCATCGGACAGTGGCTGACTTTGCCCCTTCTCCACCTCTCTTTCAAGACAGTCTGCCTCTTGCCAATGCTTCTTTCCGCCCACGGAAGTAGAAACCCGGCACTGGTTAAAAGTGTAGCTCGCCGAGCATTAGGCATAATAGAAGGTTTGGAATGGTGCTACAGGTCACACGAGTTATAAAGGGAGGTGGAGGAGAGGGTCCCTGTGCTCATGTCGGGTGGAGAGAGGGTCGATGCGCCTGGGAGGGGGGATGGGAGAGTTGTCCCTGCACCTGGGAGGTGGAGGAGAGGGTCCTTGCGCCTGGGAGGTCGATGAGAGGGTTCCTGCAGCTGAGAGGTCGAGGCGAGGGCGTTTGCATCTGAGGGGTGTTGGGGAAGGTCCTTGCGCCTGGGAGGTGGAGGAGAATGTTCCTGCATCTCTGAGATGGAGGAGAGGGTTCCTGCAACCGAGCGGTTCCTGGTGTGAACACAGGAGTCCTGCAGAAGTGGGTTCCTGCAGTGCGGTGCAGAGTGCTGCAGAGAACGGGGTTCTTTTAGTGGGACTGGGAAGAGGAGAGGCTTCTCCACCACAAGCCTGTGAGCCCTTCCAATCTCTCCCGTCCCAAGTGTGCCACAAGATGCTCTCTCCGTGCAGGCAGTGTACCGGAGTGCTGCCAGCGGACAGATGCCCCTCACGCACCAGTAAGTGGGCAATAAAGGCAGGGGGCGTTATTCATGAATGCGGGTGTTGCTCTGGGAAGAGTTCCTTCAGTCTCAAGGTTGCACGAGATTCGCCGTGCATGGCCAGTAAAGATCTGCGCAATTTATATACTGAGACCTGTAGAGCTCTGTCCGGGAGCATTTTTGACAATGGGGCTCTGGGGAGCGAGAAAACATGGGCAAACGTTGCATGCTAAATAAATGTCACAAAAGTATGAAGCAATCTATCTGAAATAAGACATAAAAACCATAACCACTGGGTTGACGTTACATTTCTGCCCAGGACACCAACCAACACATAACTCACTCCGAACACACCAGCCCGCAACATGGTGCAAACCAGACCCTCCTCTTTAGAAGGCCAGCGCCGTTCAGAAAAGCACTTTTCACACAACCCCTCTCTACCGGGCAACACCGACTGCTGCTATGAGAAAGCAAAGGGCAATTAACACACAAAAGACAGGTTTTTCAAAATATTATTACTGTGGACAGGCCACCGGCGTACCTAGGGGTGGGGGGGGGGGGGGGCGGGCCGCCCGCCCCAGGCGGCACTGTTTCGGGGGCGGCGCGCGCGCGGCGGCCTTTATAATTTATTTGGGGACATGAGTGTCCCCAAATAAATTATAAAGGCCGGCGCAACGCCCCCATTTGAAGTGAAAGCAAGCTTAGCCCACCTGCTTGCAATTGCTGCACGCACGCACGTGGTGTGGTGCGTGCGCGAGTCGTGACCGGGTCACCCTACAGCTACGCCTGACGTCACCAGGCCTAAGTGCGCAAGACCGTTGCAGCCAACTGCAAACGTGAGGTGCGTGCGTGCCCTCTGTAGAACACCGATGTACTGCAGAAAAGTTCAGATTCCGGTGAACCAGCCTGTTATCTTTTCTTACCAGTGAAATGTAATCAGATGTTTTTTTTTTAACTGTTTGAAAGAGCCAGGGCTGACACTGACTCGTGGCATAGTTTAAGTGGTTTTTGGGATCCGCCGCCCGACGTGCATTGGTGACTCATGGCCAGTCCGGACCAAGCTGCTGCAGTAGAGTGGTGGTGCAGCCTCAGCAGGCGGCTTGGCTGCGCTACCCTGTTTAGAATCGTTTCAGTGAACCCAGAATCCACCTTCAGGATTGTACCAAAAGCATGTCCAGACTCAAATCCGGACCATCGGACAGTGCGGGGCGGGGGTGGGGGGGAGACCGACCAGAGTGTCACACTATTCCCCTGACCTGCCTACGAGGTTTGTTCAGTATGCAGCTAAAGTAGAACTGTGCGTCGTTGGCCCACTATATCTCCTTGAGCAGATCATATTAGCGCGAATTCGAGCCGAAGATATTCATTGTTTTTAAAGAAGGCTTTCTTTGTTATTTCAGAAAGCTCTTTAAAGTAGCGCCAAACCTGCTTTCTGTAGATGTTCCTCGGGTACCGCCAGGTCACACGTGGAAACACTGTTGGTTGGGAGAGGAGACGTGTCCGGTGGGCCCAAGCTGTGGCACGATGTTCAATTTACTGCACACCATTCGGGCACACAGGAATTCCTTGCTGTTCTGCGGCACGTCTGCATGTCAGAGTTAAAGAGCGAGGCCGGTGTTCGAGAACCGATCACCTGCTCACCTCCTCCTGACCTCGCCATGTGCTGTTGCTGTGCCCTGCCCTGCCCATGCAAAGCCTAACTTGTGCCCAGACTCACCACTACAGGATAAGTCTCATAGTGCAGCAGGCTCGCTCGATGACTCTCAAGAAAAGACAGTCTAACGATGCCACGCCAGCAGCTCCTCCAAGTGGATAATTCCATCAAGGGTCTTGGTAAGTCACATTTTAATATACTAATTTACTGCTGCTGACAGTTAAAATACTTTATTACGAGAATGAGGAGGGGGCTCCAGCACAGCATAGCGCCATGCTGCAAATGTGCACACTAGAGTTGTTTGTCTGTGCTGTAAATGCATTGCCATCTAATGCAGTAGTTATGATTCATTAAAATAATAGTTTTGCTGATTTATTAGTTCAAAGGATTTAATACTGCTTGACAGTACAAAGCAGCGGGCTTTAATGTTGCACCACTAAGAGACTTGCTAAGTGGAAGTCACTGATAAGTCCTGTGATTAATGTTCCCACTGGAGAGAGGTCACAGTTTTCTCTACTGGCAGTTTTCACTCTCACCATAACTATTGCCATGGGTTAATATGCCGGATATAAAGAAAGTCTGCCACCATTACAGAACTGTATTGTATGTGGATAGCTCAGTGGGTTTCTGCTTTTGTGACAGAGATCCCTTTCTTACTTGTGGTTCAGCCGCACCTGGAGCTGAGGTCGGGGTGGAGGGTGCTGATTATTTAAAAATTAAATAATAGCTTTAAAAGCATCTGCTGCAGAGTTTAACTTTCTTGTTGCACAAATGAGTGTGATTTCCGATTTTTGTCTGTTTCCGTGGACTTCATTGCATTATTTTGGCTGCAAGAAAGAGTCACTTTAAGTGTCACACATTTATTCACTGAATATCTCTCATAAATCCACTGAATCTATAAAAATTTCACACACAAGCAATTTGAAACATTAGCAGCTGTGCTTAAATGGGTGTAATGTCTAATATTTATATGTTTCCCTTGTCTTCATTGCTTGATTTGCTTGCTATAAAGTGTCACTCATATTTGTGGAAATGCCACTCATAATCACACTGAAATTATGAAAGTGTCACACATAGCATTCTGAAACCTTGGCAGCTATGGTGGTGAGGGGGGGAGTATTTTTGGACTAGGCCTGAGCAAGCTGACTGATGGATGAGGTCGAGGATCGGTAGCATAAGGGAGACTAGTGGGCTCTTCATCCTGTGTGAGAGTACAGCAGAGAGAGAAGAGGTACAGATGGTAGATCAAGCAGTCAAAGCCTTCCCAACCGCGGCAGAAGACTGGCGGGAAGGTGGGGGCGGGGGTGTGCCACTCCCACCTTTTTCACTCAGCCATTCCCTAGTTCAGATGTGACTAACTCTTCCTTCCTTTATGCCCGGCCGGCTGTTAGCTGTACATCCGGTGCCAGCTGCGCCCCTCCACGTGCACAAACCATGAGCTGAACATTGCAGGCATTACCCTGCAACTGCAGAAACGTAGACATGGTCGCCGGTTGTACAGTTGGGTGTCAGAGAACATTCCATAAAGTATAGAACCCTGCAAATGCTGGTCATTTCTACGTTTTTATTTCTTTATTTAAAATGTTATACCACACGCAGACGACAAAGTACTCTACAGTTTTTTTTTTTTTACAAAAAAAATGTGAGAAATGATTTCAAGTAATAATCATACATATTTACAAAGAAATGTTCAGGATGACGTCAGAGCATTTTCAGAGAAGGTAATAACCAAGAGAAATAACCAAGGATTGGGAACACCCAGTGGTGCTCAAATAATTTTCAGAGTGGTGTCGCTGCCATCAATGCTTCATCACTGAACTCACAATGTTGTACATATATCATTAAAGCATGGTGTGTTCGCGCATTGTCATTTATAGACAGCACAATCTCCATTGAAGAGGTCACTTGCAAAGATTTACAGTTTTACAGATGAAACTAATATAGCGCACAAGCGATGCGTGGAAATCGTGTGTCAATCAATCAAACAAACAGGATTTGCATAGCGCTACTTATCACCTGTGAGGGTATCTAGGCACTGGGGGGTGGGGGTGGTGCTGCTGATGAGGGACGTTAATTGAATAACCATGTTTTTAGGCCCTTCCTGAAATCCTACAGGGTGGCAGTCAGTGTGTTCTTCTTTGTACTGCCGGTCACCGGTGTATTAAACTGTGTAGCCTTGGACCGTGTCATGTATTGTGCATGTAACTTGCATGATCGAGGTAACTATTAGCGGCGATACTACGTGTCTCTCAGTCCTTTTTCCCCAGCACCCCTCCACCCCCCTCACCCCTCTCCCCAGGGGCGGCAATCTGAGGGATAGCCCCGGGCGCCACAAGCTCTAGCTACGCCCCAGGCAGTCAAAGGGCACGAAAAAATCCATTACCAGCCAGCTTCAGCTCGAGCGATGTGGGAAGCTTCGGAAACAAGCAACAGTTTCCAACCAGCAACACGGAAGACAGCGAAACCAAAAGCAGCCCGGGCTCAGAGTGAGAGGGCGGGGGCTGCCCGCGCATGCGCTCTCCGAGCCCCGGCGCCAAAGCGGAGTGTGTCATCTGAAGTCCCGGGTCCCAGGAGGGAGCCCGGATGAAGACCAGCGCTGCGGAGGGAGCTCGAGACTGACCCACTGGCTGACGAGAAGACAGGGACACGGAACACGCAGAGCCCGGTGAGTGGAGTGGGGGGGGGGGGGGATGTGTGCGCGTGTGTGTGTGTCTGTCTGTCTGTCTGTGTGTGTTGTGTGTGCCTGCGTGTGTGCCTGCCTGCCTGCGTGTGCATGTGTTGTGAACAGCCTGCCGGAATCTCCTCTGGGTAGTCCTTGAAAGCTGAAAGGACTGAAACGATTGCAATAGACTCGCTCTGCGACAGCAGGGGCTTCCGCGGACCACAGTTTGGGTGGGAAACACTGCTCTAGACTAATGTGCGCTGTAGACTAGTGTGCACTGTAAATTAGTATGCGCTGTACACTGGTGCCCGCCACAGAGTGTTATGTGCTGTAAAGTGGTGTGCATTGCAGAGCAGTGGTATGCGTTGTATAATGTTTTGCGTCCCAGAGTAATGTGCATTGTACAGTGGTTTGTGCTGTAGAGTGTTAGTATGTGTTGTAAAATGCTATACGCTATAGAGTAGAGGGTGCTGTATAGTAGTCTGTGCTGTAGAGTGTTATAGAGTGGTGTGGGTTGTATAGTGGTGTACATTGGTAAGTGGTGGGCGTTGTAGATTGGTAGATGCTGTATAATAATGTTCGTTGTACACTGTTATTTGCTTAAAAATGTTGCATGCTGTAAATTGGTGTGCAAAGTAAAATAATATGTGCTGTACACTATTGTACCATGAGCTGTGGTGCATTGTACAGTAATATGTACTGTAAAGTACTGTATGTTATAGAGTGATGTGTATTATAGAGTGATGTATGCTGTACAGTAGAATGTGCTGTAGAGCGGTGCACGTTGTAGAGTAGTGCTTTGTAGATTGATATGTGCGTAAAATGTTGCACACTGTAGAATGTTTTGCACTGTAGTGTTGCATACTGTAGAGCAGTATGTGCTATTGAATTGTATGTACTGTATAGTAGTATGCACTGCAAAACAATGTGTGCTGTAGAAGGGCATGTTTTGTAAACGGGCATGTGCTGTAATTAGGCATGCGCTGTCAAGGGGCATGCGCTGTAAAGGAGCATGCGTTGTAGAGGAGCGTGCGCTGTAAAACGACGTGTACTGTAGTACAACATGCATTATACAATGGTATGCGCTGTAAAAGGCTATATGCTGTAGAAGTTTATGCACTATACAGGGATGTGCACTGTACAGCATTGTGCGCTGTAAAGGGCTATGTGTTGTAGAGGACTGCATGTTGCAGAGCGATATGCGCTGTAAATTAATATGTGCTTTAGATTGGTATGCATTGTAAAGTGATATGTGCTGTAGATTAGTGTGCGTGCTAGAGTGGTGTGCGCTGTAAATAGGTGTGTGTTGTAGAGTAGTGTATGTTGTAAAGTAGTGCTCATTGTACAATTAGGTGCGTCGTAGAACAATGTGCGCTTTAAAGTGTGCATTGTAGAGTGCTGTGCGTTGTAGAGTGCTATGCATTCTACAGGTGCGCATTTTGTAGAGTGGTGCGCGTTCTAGAGTGGTGTCCATTGTAGAATGCTGTGCACTGTAGAAAATGTGTGATGTACAATACTATGCGTTGTAGAGTGGTGTGCACTGTACAATGGCGTGTGCTTTAGAGCAATCTACACTGTAAAGGGGCGCGCGCAGTATAGAGGCGCATGCAGTATAAAGATGCATGCAGTACCCAAGTGCACCCTGTAGAAGGGTGCATGCTGCAAAGAAATGCGCCCTGTAGTGACGTCTGTGCTATAGAGGGGTGCGCGCTGAAATGTCATGCTGTACAGGAGTGTGCATTTTACAGTGGTGGTAGAGGCGTCTGTGCTGTAAAGGGCTGCGCGCTGTACAGTGATGCACGCTATAGTGTTACACGCTGTACAGGAATGTGCATTGTACCGGGATGTGCGCTGTAATGGGATGTATGGTGTAGAGAGATGCGCAATGTAGTAAGGTGCCTGCTGTAGAGGAGTAGGTGTTGCAGGCGTTGTGCACTGTACAGTAGTACACGCTGTAAAACACCATACTCTTCAAAAGGCATGCAGTGTAGAAGGGCATGCGCTGTAGAGTAGTGCATGCTGTAGAAGCGCCTAAGCTGTAGAGAGGTGCACACTGCAAAGGGGTACGTGCTATAATGTTGCGCACTGTACAAGGCTGTGCACTGTAACAGGATGTACGCTGTAGAGGAATAAGTATTGTAGTAAGGTGCGCATTGTAGAGGGGTGGGCATTGTAGGAAATTTGCACTATAAAGTGGTGCACACTGTCTAGAGGTGCTCGCTGTGAGGGCGCATGCTGTAGTAAGATGCGCGCACACTAAAGGAATGTGCAATGTAGATTAGTTATAGAACAGTGTATACGTAATAAGTATTAATAACGTGTAAATGAATTGTACTTTTCTAACAATATGGCATATTAATTTGAGCATTAGTTGGTTTGTAAGACTGTTTGTGATTTAAAAACTGCGTGGTCATAGACTGCAATACAGAATAATAATGAGAATGTGAAGTTATTTTGTTTAAGTGAGATTGCAAAAGCACTTAATGAATAGGATGGAATTGCTAATATACCTTTCAGTTGTTTGAGCTTTTATTTTGTGTTTCTTTATGTATTTTGCAGCCGTGAAAGCGTAAACTGCAACACATAAAGAGAATGATAACTTAACATTTTTTGTTCAAAAGAATTGTAGTTATTTTTAAAGGCTATTTAAAACACACCTAATGTTCTAAGTCCTTTTAAAGAAAAATTAATAATATCTGAGTTACATGTACGCAGTTTAAAAACGCTTTGTTTGTGCTAAAATGGCTTTTATGTTATAAGAAAGTTTCTACGAATATATAGCATCTAAATGGGCAAATGTCGTTTGAAACAGTTTCGTGTGTCCAAATTGAAGCCAGCTGTCCATGCATGACTGAAAATGAAACTGAATGTGTAAGCACGGCTAAGAACGAAACTTAGGCCCACATGCATCAATCTCGGCTTTTGCGACTTCTAAATTGCGATAAAAAGCGATTCGCAATTTAGAATTCGCAAAAGCCTATGCATGATTATTTTTTAAATATTTATGCAATTCGGTAGAAATCGCTATTTCTACCGAATCGCATAAAAAATGCGATTTTGAAATTGCGATTTCGCAATTCCCATTCATTCCTATGGGCCAAAAGGCCCATAGGAATGAATAGGATTTGCGAATTCGCAATTTCAAAATCGCAAATCCTGATTGCATTTCAAGGGTGGTGAGGGGGGTTCAAATGAACCCCCCCTGCACCCCTGAAATGTATTTTTCGCATCATGTTGCACACACACATGTCCTAAGGACATGTGTGTCTGTAACATGAATGCTTTTAAAATGCGTTTTCAGTGTTAATTACACTTTTTGCAAATTTACCGAGTAGTTCAACTACTCGGTAAATTTGTCCCTCTAATTGCGAATTCGCAATTTCAAAAGTATTCATGCATTGCTTTTAGGAAATCGCAAATTTGCGATTTCCTAAAAGCAATCGCATTTTTGGAAATCGCAAAAATGTTGCGATTTCAAAAAATGCTTGATGCATTCCAAAAAGCATTTTTGGAATCGCAAACGGCCGATTTTAAGGAATCGCACCGTTTGCGATTCCAAAAATGCTTGATGCATGTGGGCCTAAATGTCTAAGCAAAAACATATTTTGCAACAACAGGGAAGTGCCATCTCGATGTAAATAGCTGTATGCCTTACAATTGTTTAAGCATTTGCCCTTCATTGAAGCTATATGTGCCTTACTTAACAAACGTATTGTTGTTTTAGAAAGCTTTTTTATTGTCTCAAGGATTAGCTTGTAGTATGGTGTATGCTGTAATAGAATGGTATGTGTTGTAGTGGATGTCTGCTGTTGAGTTGTATGTAATAGAGTGATATGTATTGTTAAGGGCAAAGTACATAGTAGTCTAAACTGCAGACTGGTATTGAATGCAAAATGCACAGTGTTAAGTGCAGAGTGCCTATTGTTAAGTGCAGAGAGCAGTTTGCTGCTAAGTGCAGGGCACAGATTGTTTCTGAGTGCAAATTGTTAATGAGTGCAGGGTGCAGATCGCTATTAAGTGTACAATGTTAAATGCACAGTGCATATTGTTGTTAAGCGCAGACAGCAGATTGTTACTGAATGCAAGGTGCAAATTGCCACTGAACACAAAGTGCAGATTGTTGCTGAGTGCAGAGTGCTACAGCGCAACGCTCCACTCTACAGCGCAGCGCTCCACTCTACAGCGCAGCGCTCCACTCTACAGCGCAGCGCTCCACTCTACAGCGCAACACTACACAACGCAGCATTCTGCTCTACAGCGCAGTGCTCCAATCTACAGCACAGCATTCACTCTACAGTGCAGCATTCACTCTACAGCGCAGCGCTCCACTCTACAGGGCTCCACTCTACAGCGCAGCGCTCCACTTTACAGCGCAGCGCTCCACTTTACAGCGCAGTGCTCTACTCTACAGCGCTCCACTTCACAGCGCAGCCCTCCACTCTACAACGCAGCAGTCCACTCTACAGCGCAGAACTTCCCAGTATAGCACTCCACTCTACAGCGCAACGCTCCACTCTACAGAGCAGCGCACCACTCTACAGCGCAGCGCTCCACTCTACAACGCAACACTACACAACGCAGCATTCTGCTGTACAGCGCAGCGCTCCACTCTACAGCGCAGCATTCACTCTACAGTGCAGCATTCACTCTACAGTGCAGCATTCACTCTACAGCGCAGCGCTCCACTCTACAGCGCAGCATTCACTCTACAGCGCAACGCTCCACTCTACAGCGCAGCATTAGAAAACGCAGCACTCCAGTCTACAATGTAGCACTTCATAGCCTAGCACTCCACTCTACAACGCAGCACTATACAATGCAGCACTCCACTCTACAGTACAGTGCTCCACTCTACAGCGAACTGCTCCACTCTACATTGCAGTGCTCCACTGTACAGCGCAGTGCTCCATTCTACAGTGCAGTGCTCCACTCTACAGCGCAACACTACACAACACTCCACTTTACAGCGCAGACATTCCCAATTTAGCATACCACTGTACAGCGCAGCGTTCCAGTCCGCAGCACCGCGTGCCACTCTACAGCGCAGCGCGCCACAGCGCAGTGCTCCACTCTACAGCGCAGCACTACACAACACTCCACTTTACAGCGCAGACCTTCCCAATTTAGCACACCACTGTACAGCGCAGCATTCCACTCTACAGAGCAGCACTCACTATACAGCGCAGCGCTCCACTCTACAACACAACGCTCCACTCTACCGCGCAACGCTCCACTCTACAGCGCAACGCTCCACTCTACAGCGCAACGCTCCACTCTACAGCGCAACGCTCCACTCTACAGCGCAACGCTCCACTCTACAGTGCAACGCTCCACTCTACAGCGCAACGCTCCACTCTACAGCGCAACGCTCCACTCTACAGCGCAACGCTCCACTCTACAGCGCAACACTCCACTCTACAACGCAGCAGTCCACTCTACAACGCAGCAGTCCACTCTACAGCACAGAACTTCCCAGTACAGCACTCTACAGCGCAGCGCTCCACTCTACAGCGCAGCGCTCCACTCTACAGCGCAGCGCTCCACTCTACAGCGCAGCGCTCCACTCTACAGCGCAGCGCTCCACTCTACAGCGCAGCGCTCCACTCTACAGCGCAGCGCTACACAACGCAGCACTCCACTCTACAGCACAGAACTCCCCTGTATAGCACTCCACTCTACAGCGCAGCACTCCACTCTACAGCGAAGCGCTCCACTCTACAGCGCAGCGCTCCACTCTACAGCGCAGCGCTCCACTCTACAGCGCAGCACTACACAACGCAGCACTCCACTCTACAGCACTCCACTCCCCAGTATAGCGCTCCACTCTACAGCGCAGCGCTCCACTCTACAGCGCAGCGCTCCACTCTACAGCGCAGCGCTCCACTCTACAGCGCAGCGCTCCACTCTACAGCGCAGCGCTCCACTCTACAGCGCAGCGCTCCACTCTACAGCGCAACACTAGACAACGCAGCATTCTGCTGTACAGCGCAGCGCTTCACTCTACAGTGCAGCGCTCCACTCTACAGCGCAGCGCTCCACTCTACAGCGCAGCGCTCCACTCTACAGCGCAGCGCTCCACTCTACAGCGCAGCGCTCCACTCTACAGCGCAGCGCTCCACTCTACAGCGCAGCACTACACAACACAACACTCCACTTTACAGCGCAGACCTTCCCAATTTAGCACACCACTGTACAGCGCAGCGCTCCACTCTGCAGCGCAGCGCTCCAGTCTGCAGCGCAGCGCGCCACTCTACAGCGCAGCGCTCCACTCTACAGCGCAGCGCTCCACTCTACAGCGCAGCGCTCCACTCTACAGCGCAGCGCTCCACTCTGCAGCGCAGCGCTCCACTCTGCAGCGCAGCGCTCCACTCTGCAGCGCAGCGCTCCAGTCTGCAGCGCAGCGGTCCAGTCTGCAGCGCAGCGCGCCGCTCTACAGCGCACCGCTCCGCTCTACAGCGCAGCGCTCCGCTCTACAGCGCACCGCTCCGCTCTACACCGCTCCGCTCTACAGCGCACCGCTCCGCTCTACAGCGCACCGCTCCGCTCTACAGCGCAACACTAAACTCTACAGCGCAACACTCCACTCTACAGCGCAACACTCCACTCTACAGCGCAACACTCCACTCTACAGCGCAACACTCCACTCTACAGCGCAACACTCCACTCTACAGCGCAACACTCCACTCTACAGCGCAACACTCCACTCTACAGCGCAACACTCCACTCTACAGCGCACCACTCTACAGCGCAGCGTTCCAGTCTGCAGCACAGCGCACCACTCTACAGCGCAGCGTTCCAGTCTGCAGCACAGCGCACCACTCTACAGCGCAGCGCGCCACAGCGCAGTGCTCCACTCTACAGAGCAGCACTACGCAACACAACACTCCACTTTACAGCGCAGACCTTCCCAATTTAGCGCTCCACTCTACAGCGCAGCGCTCCACTCTACAGCGCAGCGCTCCACTCTACAGCGCAGCGCTCCACTCTACAGCGCAGCGCTCCACTCTACAGCGCAGCGCTCCACTCTACAGCGCAGCGCTCCACAGCGCAGTGCTCCACTCTACAGTGCAGCACGCCACTCTGCAGTGCAGCACGCCACTCTACAGTGGAGCACGCCACTCTACAGCGCAGCACGCCACTCTACAGCGCCGCACGCCACTCTACAGCACAACACTCCACTCTACAGCGCAACACTCCACTCTACAGCGCAACACTCCACTCTACAGCGCAACACTCTACTCTACAGCGCAACACTCCACTCTACAGCGCAACACTCCACTCTACAGCGCAGCACAACACAACACTCCACTTTACAGCGCAGACCTTCCCAATTTAGCACACCACTGTACAGCGCAGCATTCCACTCTACAAAGCAGCACTCACTCTACAGCGCAGCGGTCCAGTCTGCAGCGCGCCACTCTCCAGCGCAACACTCCCCTCTACAGCGCAACTCCACTCTACAGCGCAGCGATCCACTCTACAGCGCAACACTACACAACGCAGCATTCTGCTCTACAGCGCAGTGCTCCACTCTACAGCGCAGCATCCACTCTACAGTGCCGGATTCACTCTACAGCGCAGCGCTCCACTCTACAGCGCTCCACTCTACAGCGCAGCGCTCCACTCTACAGCGCAGCGCTCCACTCTACAGCGCAGCGCTCCACTCTACAGCGCAGCGCTCCACTCTACAGCGCAGCGCTCTACTCTACAGCGCAGCGCTCTACTCTACAGCGCAGCGCTCCACTCTACAATGCACTACTCCACAAAGCACACTAGTCCACTCTACAACACACCACTATACAGCGCTGCACTCTACAACGCAGCACTCCACTGTACAGCACAAACACTTCCTAACATGCTCATTGTATTGAAAACACACACATTATTATTGTAGTTAAACACAAACACTTTTTTACGGACTAATTATCGAAAACACCCACTTTTCAACACACTTGTATTAAAACACGCACATTATATTAAAAAACCCATAAAAAAAATTGTATGCAGAAGCTGTTTGCACACAGTTGGCAAGGGGAAAATGAAACTGACATGTTCTTCACAAACCAGCCTTTAAAACTGCAACAAAGTAACAAAATGTAGAACTGCTTGTGTAAAACTGAAACTGACATGCTCTTCACAGTTGACGCGCGCGACCTAATCCAAGTCGAAGATCTGCGCGTTCACATCTCTTGTCTCTTGTCTGTTCCCCTTGAGTCCTTGAAAACTGAAATGATCACAATAAGTCTCGCAGCGACGGATCGCTTTCGCGATCCGGTTCGCAGGTGCGAGACCTAAAAAGGATAAAAGAAAGCACAAAAGACTGCCCCAAAGCACACCCACTGGCCAGAACAGGAATGAATGGAGGCTGAAAATGGAAAGCTAACAGAACACAGGGCTACAGGCTGCGACGAATGCAGAGGAAGGGAACACAACAGAAAAGCAGAGGAAGGCCCTGAATCCACAAGAGACACGAGAAGAAGACCTCAGAAGGAAAACAGAAAGAAGAGAGAAACAAGGAAGATAAGAAAAAGATAGGGGGGATTCCCCATTTAAACACCATTATTCTTACACAATTACAAATGCAAAAATAGCAATAAGAATACAATAGAACATACTTAGCAATGAAAGCATGAATTGCACTCAAATAGGTTAAAAACATAAGCTAAATGTGTGAATTAGAATGCATAGGTGAGAACTCATGACTAACCTCTTGGGATAGGATGTGTTGTGCACAAAACTGGGTACACACCCCATACACACCTATGTATAAGGACAAACTTTGGGCCCCTTTAGGATGGCAGGCAGATCGCCCCCGCCGGGCCGACCCGGCGGGGGCGATCTGCCCTCCATCCTTCCAGCAAAGACCCCCGCCATATTACTATGGGTGAAAGGTCCCAACCGGATGGAAAGACCGTCCGCCGCTTTTCCGCCCGATCGAAAAGCCGACTGGGTGGAAAAGGGTTCAATATGGTGGCATTTTCTGTTAGACACCGCCATCCCTATAAGTATGTGTGCTGGGACATGCCTTTCCATGGTGACATTGCCACACGGAAAGGTATGCTGAGTCTACCTGTGGGGGCCTGTTGCAGGCCCCCAGGGACTCCGGGTGGTAGGGGGTGCACGTGGGGGATACCTATGGTACCCCCCTGCAGTTCCATGCACAACATGGCAGGCACCGCGCGGTGCCTGCCATGTTGTGCATGGAAGTGCATGACATGCCTTTATGGCATTGTGGCGGGCGGTGCTGAGTGCACCGCCCGCCACAATGTCAAGAATGCAGGATGCGCTCACCACTGTGGCGGGCGCCTCCTAATGACCCCCACGGGACCCCCGCCCTTATGGCGGGCGGTCCCATTTCACAATAGGATGGCCGGCGGACTTTTGACCCCCTTTGTGTGGAAAAACCACACTGTGCACTGTAGAAATTTAACTGTGATAAACAGCACATATGAGTAGGTACTCATGACATATTCCAAACAATAACTGGAATATTTGGGTAAGAACCCGTGCTAATGCAAAAGGACTGTAACCTTTGCATAGGTCCCTTGTAAAAAAGGGTAGAACTGACAGTGTTTGGGTAGGAACTCAAACACATGGCTAGGAACCCGTGACTTAAATGTGGGTCGGAACCCGAGCAAATGGGTAGGGACCCATGACAAATCTCTATGGAAAGAGATGCATAAAAAAATGCAAGAGGACTGGAACCTATGCATAATTGACCTGAAACAACACAATAAAACATAGAACAAAGGGCAAGAGTACTAAGATAATGCATCAAAAGGGACATTACAGTATGCATAAAATTTGAAATAAACAGAAACTGTTACATGTTGAAACTACTCCTAACTTGCGTAAGTCAGGTGTATACAGAGATAACATAAACAGACACTGTTACATATAGAAAATACTCCTAGCTTGCGTAAGTCAGGTGTATACAGAGATCCACGGGCTGATGGGTATGTTGAAGATCACTGTCACTTGAACACAAAATCGCTGAAGGACTGCCAGAATTCTGCAAGTGGATAACGTTAGAAACCAGCATAGTTAAAAAAAGGTTACCTGAAATGTGTCTGTACTCATTGAAACCACAGGCTGATGTATAGGAGAGACGTAGGACGAATCCGATGTAAATCCAAACAGCAAAACTAGTGTTGAATTGAAACCGTCCACCAACTTTAAAGACTCCCCACAAACGTGGTTGAAGAACAGCAGGACTGTATAAGGCAAAAACGGCAAAACGGAACTTGGTTGTTGTCACTAGATTCGTGCAGTAAAAATACGTGGTCGGCAGACAGCAGAACTGAGACAGGAAACATGCAAAACCCTGAACATGGTTGACAATTTGAAGATACAACAAACCCAAAATGATGGCACGCATCTCTAATGGCATGCCGACTGGCTACCAGCAAATGCATGTGCCCAAACGTCCGTGGCAGTAGCAGGTTAGAGGAAGGACTGTACGTCACAGAAGATCCACTGTCAGTGCTGAAAGCAGGAAATGCAGCACGTGGGCAGTGAAGGCACACAGGGCAGGTAAAAAGAAGCTGCGTGTGTTGAGGATGTGTCCGTGATGGGGTTTGTACGATTTTCAAATGGCAGCGGTTGAACTTGTGCGATTTTCAAACAGTAGCGGTTGAGCTGGTCAAATTGTAACATCGCAGCACCATACCCCAGAAACAAACACACACACACAAAATAATACAAAAAGAAAAGTACCTCTGCTCACCCGATTAAAGCAAAGTCCACAGGTAGCCAAAACAGACCTGAAGACCAAAATGCCTTCCCAAATGCAACAAGTTCCTCTGACTGTTATTTTGGGGACATGGGAGGGCAAACCAGCGCAGGGTAACCGCTCACCAAGCTTATGAAAAGCTCTTTTGTGCCTGAGAGGGTTGTCGCTTGGGAGACTGCCGGACAGAAACTGTGATCCAAATGACAGCGTAAAACAGCAGAGTCCTTGGTAGTCGTATAAAGTACACACGCAGGATGTCCAAATAAAAGAACTTTGCCAGTCTGAAAGCACAGCATACAGAACTCTTCCTCCCCAGAGCAATGGACAGAGACGTTAGGAGGCTTGGAGAGCATCAGGCTTACCTTCACCACACTGAAAGCACAGAACGCAGACACAGCACAAGATGCAGGAGTTGGTAGGCGCAGACGTTGGTAGGCTTGAAGAGTGTCAGGCTTACCCTCACTGAAGGCACAGCGCAAAATGCGAAGTGATGATGGGGAGTAGACAGTGATGTGTGGCGCTGAAGATAGACGTTGTTTAATTAGAGGCTTACCCACACATGAAGGCACAGCACCTCCCCAGACTTAAGTAGGCTTACCCACACATGAAGGCACAGCACAGGATACGCAGAGATAGTGGGGAGTAGATGCCCAAGTGTGGATGGACAGCTCTTGTAGTAGCACTTCCTCAGTCTCAACTGGCAGGTTGCAGTGGGCGACCGAGGGGAGGTCACTGGTGGGGTCAAGGATGCCAGTTGAAGGTAGATGCTAAGCTTGAGAGACTGTAGAATATGTAGATGGAGTTGCTTGAAGTTTGATGAGGTCAAAGATGCAGGTTCTTTTAAAGATCGTTGCCAAAATTCTGTAGTGATCAAGTCCACTCAGTTCAGGTGATTCATGGAGGTTTTATTGAAGATGGTACAAGATCACAGGGAGACCATAAGTAGATCAGATTAAGACCAGAGTAAGACCCCACCAGGAGCAGCCAGCAGGCAGCTCAGCCCAGTCAACTGTCATTTCTCTCTGCAGATTCCCAACATTCTGACAGCAGCATCACATTAACATTCCAATGGTGGTAGAATGGCATTGCATTAGCATTAGCAGGATATAAAACATAACATAGCATATTATGTAATTGGCTCTGCTTGCCGGATGTTACATGCAAGATTGTGAGGGAATAGTAAAGATTAAATAATACAGATGGATAGCGACTATTAAGCCTGCTGACAGGTAAGTAGTGAAATTTCTCTGCTGTTTACATGGCCCCTGGATAAATAATGGAGATTTTTTGGTACTTGGCCCACAACCTTGGAGATAGCTGAGAAACTTCATTATTTAAATACCTGCTGACGGAATAGTAGAAAATCCCAGAAACCTGTGCCACTGTGTTTGGAGGAGAAGCAGGACAGGACTCAAGTTCACAGGCTCCCTTGTGGCCCCTGCAGCCGCCGACGCCCGCATTACGCACCTGGAGGCACATTAAAAGCTTTTCAGGACTCCTGTCGCACGGGAAACCTGTGCCACTGTGTTTGGAGGGGTAGCGGGACAGGACTCAAGGTCCCAGGCTCCCTTTGCTGCCCCTGCAGCCACTGACACCAGCATTACGTGCCTGGAGGCGCTTTAAAAGCTTTGCAGGTCTCCTGCAGCGTGAGAAACCCGGAAACCTGTACTCTGTGTTTGGAGGGGAAGCGGGACAAGACTCAAGGTCTCAGGCTCCCTTGCAGCCCCTGCAGCCGCTGACACCTGCATTACGCGCCTGGAGGCGCTTTAAAAGCTTTGAAGGACTCCCGCAGCGAGGGAAGCCCGGAAACCTGCACCACTGTGTTTGGAGGGGAAGCGGGACAGGACTCAAGGTCCCAGGCTCGCTTGTGACCCCCTTAGCCGCCAACGACCACATTACGCACCTGAAGATGCTTTAAAAGCTTTGCAGGGCTCCCGCAGTGCGGGACGCGTGTGGGTGTGTCCGGGCCTAGGGCGGGCCCGTCTGCACCTGTCTGCTCATGTCTGTGCCTGTCTGCACCAGGAGGAAGCAGGGCAGGGCTACCCCCCTTGGTTTCATCCTGCCATCACTGAACCAAAGGATAAGTCTCCTGACTCATTGATACTGAACTGATTTATCGTCTTGAACTGGTAAATATTGAGACAACTTGAAGGAATCACTGCAGCGTTTGGGCCATAACTGCTTTTCCATAGACTCAACAAATGAGCTGACACACACACACTAACTCAGAACTGGGACTAATATAAGGTCTGGAGCCGTGTCTCTTTCCTTTTCCTTATATATCATCTCTCTTTTTTTGTCCTTTTCTTACTCGCCATCCTATCCAAACTTTTAATCAGTTGGAAACTGCATTTCAAAATGAACTCAGACCTTGGGTGTGGTTGTGTGAATCAATTTCCTTATGACCACCACAAACTGGACAATTTTGCAATCGGACTATGACACTTTGCCCAACGAAGACACAGAGAGCTTTATAAACCTCACGTTTGTTGGCCGCCTAGCACCAGCTTGTTTTTCTTTTGGCAACATTTTGTATGTTCAATTTTCAACTGCCTTCAATTATTAGTAGAGTTCTTAGTAATGCTAAATTCTAAGAGTTGTTTTTAGTTGGGGTGCTGTAGTGGGAGGGCTGGGGCTTTGGCTGAACCAGGCTGCATAATGGGGAAGCAACATGCTTGGCAAAACCAAAAGCCACAAGTGCATCCTCACTTCCACCAACCTCGATTGATAAGATGCTGCAGAGGGCTATAGGGGTGGTCAATGCAGAAATTGAGCTTACAAAGAGGCGTTTATTACTTACCCCAGACCTATGCACTTCAACATCCAAACTATCAATCCATCAAACAGCCACTCAAGCCCCTCTAGATCAAACAACGACACCACCACCCTTAGGAGTAAGTATGGGCGAATTTTGCGAATCTCGCGTTCGCGAATTTAGCGGATTTGCGAACTCGCAATCTGCAAAATCCGCAAATTCCCGCGAATTTGCGGATTTTTTTTCTTTTGTGTTCGCAAGTGTTTCTGCCAGTTCGCGAGGATTTGGTACTAGTTCGCAATTGCGAACTTACTTGTCGGCTCGCAACGGTCGCAACTTTGTTGTTTCTACGTCTGGTTCATCATCACAGCCTCCCAGCACCCTCTGTTTCACCACTGCCACCCTCTCTTTGACCAATGCCACCCTCTGTTACATCAATGCCACCCTCTGGTTCATCATCACTGTAGAAGATGGGGGGGAAAGCAAGCCCATCTGCCCTGCTTGAACTGACATGAATTAATTTGGGGTTAGTTTATTAACAACACCTGCCCTGCCCCAACTGACAATAATGAATTAGGGGCTAATTAATGTGTCACTGAATTTGAAGTTCCAGCCTGGCACCTGCTTGTCTGCTCCCTTAGCTGTAAATCAGGACCTTTGTGGCATACAGTTAAGGTCAGAGCAGGGTCACACAATAGCTGCAAGCAGGCAACCGAATTCTGGAGGGCCCTCTCAGGAAGCACTACAGGGAATCGTTACAAATCATGAGGTTGACCTTTTGCACCTGCTCATTGCTTTTGCTTTTGCAAAAATCGTTTTTCGGTTTTTTCGCGCTATTCGCGGGGCGTGGCGTCGTGCGAAACCGACCGCGGAAGCTGCCAATTGCAGCGCAACACGCGAATTTACCCCAAGGTCGAGTACGGGCGCGGCCATTTTGTTTGCGTGACGTATTTCCTTTTCCGCCCGCTATGTATAATCTCGCGCAGTAAGCGCATTGCGAGTACAAGTTCGCACGAGATCGCGAGGAAAATCTCGTGCGAACTTACTTTCGCGCTCGTGAACGGGCGCCGGCCATCTTGTTTTTCATTCATTTCCTGTGTCTGGGCATGGTGTTTAATCCTCTTGCTATCTTTGCCATCCTTTGCTTGTTTTCAGTTTTTTTTTAACGATTTTGCTTCTTATCTATCCCTCTCTTTTCCTAGCTGTATATTTTTGTCTTTTCTGCTATTTTTCTTTACTTTTAAACTACTTTTTTAAACTCTTTTCTTTTCTTCTTCCCTATCCTATTCCTTCTTAATTTTCTACTTCCTACCTTACCTGCCCAGACCATGGTGAAGCCAGGCGCCGTGAAGCTGCCCAGGCACTTGAGGGCGGCAGCGGCGGCAGGGAGGAGGAGTCCTGGACCCCGTGCCAGGACATCATGCGGTCGATTGAGGGGGGAGCAGGTGATGCGACGGGAGATCTTCAGCCCGGAGGAAGTGGGCGCGCTGGTCTACTTCGTCCAGCGCCGCCTGCCCAGGACCATCGCGGGAGGCGGCAGGATCGCGGCCGGCGGCTACAACATCCGGGAGCGCCGGAAGCGGTGGGAGAAGGTGTGCTGGGCCATATCCCACCTCTACGGGGTCCAGCGCACCTACAGCCAGGTCACCCATCGCTGGACGGACCTCCTGGACCGGGAGCGCGACCTGCTGGACCAGCTCGGCTTGGAGATCCCCGGGCTTGGTGAGTAGTAGTAGCTATTTCATCACTCACTACTAGGATGTTTTCTCCTGCTCTGTGTTGTTGTATTGCAAATATTTGTTTTTTACATGGAGCAAGCCAATAATGCCGCTGATGACGATTACATTGTAGTTAAATTATATTTCAAAATCTTCTGTGCATTTCAGGTGCACTGCTCTCCTTCTCAGTGGCGTTGCTACTATGCTTATTTGTTTTCTATTTTGTGGTCTCATTGGCCTGAGTAACTATTATGTATGAGTGTACTTTACAGAACTGCGTAATGCTAGACACTAGGGGGCAGATTACATTTACAAGCCCCTTGCGCCACGTTTACGTTGCCTTGCGTGACGCAACAGCGGCGTAAACGTGGCGCATCCCTGCGAGTCATTTACAGCATGACGCATCTAGGGAGATGCGTCACGTTATAAAGCCATTGGCCTGCACCACAATGGGTGCGTTCCTAGTACGCAGGGTGGGCGGTCGGGCGGCTGTGCGCCTCGCAAAATTGCCTGCATGAAATCTACAAGATTTAACGCAGCACTTCTGCGACGCTTCTACGTCAATTCAATTCCTTATGCCTGCTTGAAGCAGGCGTAAGGACTGACACAGCATGTTAAGTATTGGGTGGCCCTGAGCATTACTGGAGTTGCATTGCGTTGGCGACGTGACTCCAGCGATGCGCCGCTCTTACGTGACGAGATGCGTCACGCAAGTGCCTACCCTTGCGCCAGGGCGCGCCGCATTGTAAATGAGGCGCATCTGCCGTGTCGCAAGGGTAGTTTTGCGTGACGCATTTGATCTGGCGCATCTCTGGAGATGCGCCAGAACGCGTAAGTAAGTATGACCCTAAGGGGCAGAATTGCAATTACCGTCGCATCCCTGCAAAGTAGCAGGGATGCGCCATTAATTGTGCGGCCCGCTACCACCACCAAACATGGTGCGCCGTATTTGCAATGCGGCGCACCATGGGCCCAAAACGTCACCGAAGCTTTACTGCTGGAGTTGCGTTGCAACGATGGCGCAGCTCCAGCAATGCTCTGGGGTACCCTATCTCCCCAATGCTGGGTCAAGCCGTACGTCTGCTTCAAGCAGGTGCAGAGTTTGTGTGACGCATCATTGTCCTAAAGGTGACTGATTGAAATTTAGTAGATTTCCCTCAGCCACTTTTAGGATGTGTTCCAGCGCAGGAATGCCCTCCCTTGCGCCGGAACACCCCCTGATGGCGCAGGGCTTTATAACGGGATGCATCTCCCAAATGCGTCACGTTGTTATAATATTATACGCCGCACCATGGCGCTCTTTTGTTTAGCTGCTGCGTCACAAAAGTCACGCAAGAATGGAGCAAAAGAGCCGCATGGGGCTTAAATCTGCCCCTTCCTTTGTACCCCTGACAATAAGAAAAATAGTGGCGGTGGATTGATAGTTTGACTATTTAAATGACTGGTAATGTAGCAGGCAACTGTTAGTGTTGTCACTGATCTGACTGAAATCACAATGGAGTTTGTCTGTCACTTTGCGTCTTGCCTGCGGACTGCTGCCTGCCAGTCCTAGGTGAACCTTTCAGTACTTTGTTTAGTGAGTTACGTGACTTTCGAAGTCACAGGTCCGCAAATAAATGAAAACTAACCCTAATCAATATAATTTCGCGGAAATATTTTGTTATTGTTCTTTTGAAATGTTTGATTTGGTTGACATTGACAAGCAACAATCATCCATGTTTTCTGTTCTATCTTTCATGTTGTACGTCAGCTCCCCCCAGGGGCGAGGGGAGGACACAGGAGCAGCAGGCGGCAGATGCTGTTGAACAGGGCCAGGATCGGGCAGGCGAGGGCTCCTTTGCTGGCCCCAGTAAGTTTTCATTTTAGACTAGTACCTATTTTTCCTAGCGTTCCTCATTAGATTTTTTCAAAATCGTCTTTGATCTTCTTGTAGACTGTATCTAAATTCTTATCCTGCCTCTACTATGACTCCCTGTGGTATTACTAGATTATTCTTATTAGTCTGTCTGTGTAGCTAACTAAGATTGCACGGTTGGCGAAACTCCCATTCTAGTCAGCAATAGCTCTATCAACTTAGTGCAGTCCTCTGGGATTGTCCATAATGTCTTTTGAAGTGTTCTATCTGCTTTGAAAATTCCCAACTATAAAATGTGAATGACCACCAAGAAAGAATAAGATACTACCTTTTGGTTTGGATAGGAGGACAATCCATACCACTACAGTGGCGCGGACAATTCTTCTGCAGAAACAGAACTATGGACAATAAATAGTGCATTGCTTATCAATTATAATAGGCGCTGTTAGAGTTTCCACATACCTCTGTGATAACAGACTTTGAACCCCCAATGTCCTTACTGACTGACTACATAGTGTGGCACAGTCATTTACCTCCCGAATTCATCGATCATTAATCCCCAATGATGATTATTATCCAACGTAGCTGAAGAGTACGGAGTCAGAGTCAAGAAGTGTCAGAGGCACGGACTCATGCTTGCAAAAATTGCAAAACCTTTCGCTCAGTCACTCTAGTCACTCTGGACCAAAAAACACAGAGTCTCTCTAAGTTTAAAAGCTTTATTAAAAGTAAACACATTTATTAAAATGAAGTCATAATAAAAAAACGAAACGTTTAACTGAGAATGTAAAAGTGGTTAGTGCTGACGATTAATTGAAGACATTTCTTGTGGTCGAGCCGAGCTCTCACCTTGTTTCAACTTGATCTTGTTGTTAGAAGTCCATCTTCTGTCTGTGTGGAAAAATATTGTGCGTGTTAAAAAGCCAGCCTTCATCAGTTGTGCCAAAAAGTGCTGCATTACATTGTTTTCACATGTCTTCATTCCTAGACCAAATACTAGTGAGTGGTTTATTCTAACATTCTTAAATGTACTTTGTAGGTTGAACATCTGGTGGCGGGGCCAACGCGGAGGTTGTGGTGCTCGACACGGAGGCGGAGGGCAATTCCTCAGGGGAGGATGCGGCGGTTCCAGTGCCGGCTGTGAGAGTTCAGACGGTGGTGGTGGCGGGCAGAGGTAAGCTCTTATATATTCCTTACTTATTGAGATTGAAGACGTGGCTGGGAAGGAAAGAATATGAGATGCATGGCTGGGTGAATGATGAAGCAATGATTGGTGGAAGGACAACAGCCTGGGTGGGTGACACAGAAACTGTATGTGTCCATATACCTGGATCATGCTACTATCTAACTCTTAGATAGCATATGTGTATCTAGAGCAGGGGTACTCATAGTACGGCCCGCGGGCCGGTGGCGGCCCGGCAAGCCTTCCTTGGCGGTGTGCAGACCTTGCAGACAAACACTGCTCCCCCGGCCCCCACAGAGCAGAGTGGAGATGCAGGGCCACAAAGAGGTGAAATAGAACAAAGCCTCTGCTCTGTGGGGCCGGGCAAGCAGTGATTGTCAGGGTGGAGATGCAGGGGCGCTACAACAAACAAAGCCTCAATAATATGTTAATGGTCTTTTAAAGACCTGTTAAGTACTTTGGTGTGGCTGTCTGTGTGTGCACGTTGAGGAAGCTGTCTCAGCCCGGGCTGAAGGCTGACACAGACAGACACACACAAAGTGAGATGACAGAGGGGGAGGGAGAGGGAGGGCAGGAGGGAGAGAGAGATGGAGAGGGAGGGCAGGAGGGAGAGCATGAGTGAGAGAGATGTATGTAAATGCTGGGTCTGGTGGCTCAGTGGATGAAGGCATCTGCTGCAGGGACCTATGTGCAACCTCATGGTCACAAGTTTTTGTTTTGCTTTAGCCCCGCCCCCTCTGACTCCGCCCCCACCAGTGCGGCCCTCGGCCACAAACTACACTGTAAATTTAGCCCCTGAGAGAAAGTTTGTGAGTACCCATGATCTAGAGAGAGTAGACGGTCAGTGGATGAACTAAGTGTAACTTTGAAGAGCATGTAACACTGCACCCGCACGTCCGTTCCAGTGTAGGAAAGGCAAGGAAAAGAATTTTTAATTTTGTCCAAATACTACCATCAATAGTAGCAGTAGTTTGTATTGCAAGCACAGCATAGATCCGGTTATTACGGTGGCCACTCCCTACCTCTCTTAATAAGTTTAGTAGTACTCAGTCATTCATGTGTGGATGTATCACTGGTCACTCAATAAAAAGCAAAGCAACTAAAGTCATCCCATATATAAGCAAAAACATCCCATGTGAAGTGATAGATAATCAGATTATTTATCTTCTTCAATTTTCCATTTCTAGTACTCATTTGCACTGTAGGGTGAAAGTTAAATTAATTAAGCAGTAGCCCTTGTAACAGAGTATTCTCAGTGCCACCCGTAATAGAAAAGTAAGAGCTTCACCACCTGCATGTACTGGACGGGTACAGTAACGCAACGCAAGTCTAGGTCACTCATCATGGCGTGCGTCTCTTTTTCTCGGGTGCAAGTTTACTGCGCTGGCATTATGCCGGCTTGCAGAAGATAACGTACCAATTTTCCTAAACAAGAGACAAGAAGAAGAATAAGACTGGTGTACTTTCATAGTCGACTCCAATGGAAGTCCATAGTGCTCGTAGAATTTGTTCCTTAAACTCCCACTAATGTTAGAGCAAGGATGAAGAAGTGTGAGGTTAGATAGATACTGGCCTCAATAGTTATGTAATGCGCTTGCAAGTTGCTAGTTGTACTGCAACACAAATTTCTGCTGAATGATTGAGTTAATCTTAAAGAGCATTGGTTACAGACTATGTCTTTCTTTCTTCATATAGATGCTCCTTCCAAACCAACAAGGAGGAAGGAGCTGGCTAGAGCGGCCCGGCAACGGAGGATCGATGCCACTGTGGCCGAATATCGGCGGCTGGTGGCCCTGGAGGACGAAGAAAGTGTGCAGTCGACCACAATAACAACGTCGTCTGCATCGGCCTCCGTGCCCCCACGGGCTGCCACCCAGCACAGTGGTCCACCCAGACTGAGCCGGGCTGCCAAAGCCAAACGCCACCGCCGAGCAGCAAGGACAACAGCTTCCTCTCACAGCCGTTGCACCTGCAAGGCAGTGAAGGCACGCCTGCGCTGCAGTACCCTGATGGTGTCCCGCCTTCAGCAGGAGCTCCACTACTTTTCAAACGTGTTGGAGGGGCTCCGCGTAGAGCACACCTTCCTCCGCCAGGAGCATGATGCCCTGGCCCAAAAAGTAGACAGCATCCACCCATAGTGTCCCTTGCCCCTCTTTTAGAGACTTTTGGGGGGTGGGAATTGGGAGTTGGGTTTTTGGGGATTTTGAAGGACAATCGTTGGGGTTAGGGAGGGTCTTGCGGGAGATTATTTTGTTAGGGATATAAATATACTTTTTCAAACTTTATCTGAGCATACCTGTTTTTTACTGCTTGCCTGGTGGGTGGGGGTTTAACAGTGACTTTGTTTTCCTGAAAGTTTAGTTCCATTTTCTTCCTTTAAGTGTAAATGCCCAAATGTTTTCAACACTAAGTGCCTCTCACAGAGTAAGTGAAGTGAATTCAAGAGTCCTAGGACTTTAGTAGTACTACCGTCAGTCTCTCGTCTCTCCTCCTAATACTCCATTATACCCCCAAACCACCAAACGCTTATCTTACCTGTAATTTGTGTTTGAAAGTAGGGCTAGACCCAGGGCTGGCTCCACGGGAAACAGCGAATAAGGTTGGCAATCTTGGTCGGATAAAATTTCCTCATAGCGGTGGTACTAGTGGTGTGACACAGTGGCAGTTGCATGCCTATGAAAAAAAAGAAAATTAAATCTGGTTTGTCCTCCTGAGCAATTCAACGGTACAATAGAGAATATAGCAGGTGACAGAAGTACACCAGAACAGTGCCACATTGTAGCCTAACAAATGGTAAAGTATAACTACTAATTCGGTTGAAGTTCATTGACATTAGCCATGGGTCTTTGTCAAGCAGAGTAAGAATGTATCCTCGGATTTCTTCACCAGCCTGTTGCTATCACCTTATCCTCCCCAGCAAGTGTGTGGATTTATTGCTGTAATTTAGTCACACATCAATCAAAACCACACAGCCCGGGGGAAGAGGGTTAGGGTTTGAAAAATGGATGGGTACGGGGGTTTTTGGGAAAGGTTTTGGGAGACAAGAAAAAATAGCACAGCATGGACAAACAATTGTGAACATAAACAAATCTTTGGGTACAAACCTATCCATCAATCTTTGAAAGTGCATGCACTACTGCATGCATGTCAGTGAAAAGTAAGTAGTACTTTCGACAACTGTGGAAGAAAGAATGCGACAGTACAGGGCGTGTGTGGAATTATTGATAACTATATTCAACATAAGGTCTCTGTTGCCAGATACCTGAGAGCCTTGCTGGTCACTATAAATCCATTCACAACACTAAATGGGGTTGGTCTGGAAGGTATAGTAGATAGAAAAGGAGAAATTGCTCTTTTTCTAGGTGTCCCCTCACTCACCAGGGTTGCCCCTTGGTGACATGCTTCATCATTGGGGCCATCCCAGTCCTCTACGGGCTGGGGCGTGCTGCGACTTGCGAATTACGTAGGAGCACTTACAAATGACTATGTGTGATGCAGATGTGATAGTGGAGTGGACTAAGTGATGTGTTAAGGGATCAATTTAGAAGCAGAGAGAGATCCAAGAAATGCAGTCACAGTCAGAGAAAAACACTAAGGATACTGTATCTGTATGTTGTTGTAGTTGTCCTGTTGAATTTGGTAAGTAAGTTGCATCCAGAAAAAAATTCCTCTCATTAGCGGCACTCCTCCATTGCAGCTGACGCTTCGTCCATCAATGTTGGTGACCAGAAGACACCCTGTCCACTGCCTGCCTGATGCTGAATTGTGGCTCGCTAATGTGAAGCCTGACTGCATCCTTTTTTCCCCATTGCAGAGACTGAAACCCGGCCTGTAATTATTCAACGAAAAACAGGAAGTGATATAATATTACAACACCACTGATAAATAAATATAAGGTATGTAGGCTGTGGAGTGCAAAAAGTCACACTTTGATTTTCCTAGTAGACAGTACAATATTTTTGCAAGTGCGTACTCTGTCTGAGTCACCTTTTGAAGGATAAATAATTAGGGGCAAATTAATGTAGCGGATCTTTCCCCTCAAGCTAGGTGTACTGTACACTGTGTTTTAGAACAAAATTAGATCTTCCCAGCAGTGCTCCCACCCATACCCTTACTAAAGCCAGTCGCAAAAATGTAGAAGACCCCCAATCAAATCTCAAAAAACGAGGCCTAGCAGAAAACTGGTGACAAAACGTACTTTGAAAGTAAAAGTAGGCCCAAGTACCCCCTTACCCACCGTGGATTGCATTCAAACCACTTGCAAGCAACCAAGCAAAAGTATCCATAGCCAGCATCGCTCCAAGACTCGAAAACCCCCCCACCCAAACACATGCAATAGAAATACTGCTAACCCTAACAAACCCTAAGTTAAGAATAGTGGCAAAGGCTTTCTTTAACTATGCCAAATCCCCCCTTTCCCACCATGGATTTTCTTCAAATGACTTGCAACCAAAATTACACATTCTCACGAGTGCTCTAAGACCCCAGAACTCAGTTGCAAAAATCTAGAACACCCCGAAACACATGCAATCCTGCTGCTAGGGCTAATCCTAACGAACCCTAAGTTACAAAAAGTGCCAAAAGGCTTTTCCGCGAGGATTTTGTCCCAACCACTTCTACCTGGTATTAGACCTTCCCAGGAATGCCCCAAGACCCGCCAACCCACCCGCCAAAAAGCATAACACCCCCAAACAGGCCAAAAGCAAAATCTCATACTTGCAATATTTCTCGGCCTTCGGTCCAAACGCGCTGCGTAGCTAGGCCATAAGTCGGGGTTGCCACCACGGATTTCCTGAAAAGCAAATGCAATCAAGATTAGAGTGTCCCAGCAGTGCTCCCAGACCACGAAACTCACCCGCAAACAGACGGAACCCCCCCTAAGAGCACCTCAAAGGCAAGCAAGTCATCAAAAACACAAATAAATTTCCGCCTGGGATTAGGTCCAAACCACTTTTATCCGGTATTAGAGCTTCCCAGCAATGGCCCCAGCGCCGTCAACCCAGGATAAAACGAGTAGAAGACCCCCAAACAGCCAAAGAGCAAAAGTACAAAAATGGGGACTTTGTCAGTTTTTCCCAAATTTCCCAAATCACTCCGCGCGCGCTCTGCAGCTAGGCCCTAACTCCCCTCTGCCACCATGGATTTGCTTCAAACCTCTTGCAAAGTAAAGTATATATAGCCAGCAGTGCGCCCAGACCCCGAAACCCACGCACAAACACCAGGAAGCCCCCCAAACAGGCCCCCGAAAACGCTACATTGAGCAAAATGTCAGAAATAGCACAAAAAAAATTGGCCTGGATTTTGTCCCAACCACTTCTACCCGGTATTAGACCTTCCCAGGAATGCCCCAAGACCCGCCAACCCACCAGCCAAAAAGCATAACACCCCCAAACAGGCCAAAAGCAAAATCTCATACTTGCAATATTTCTCGGCCTTCGGTCCAAACGCGCTGCGTAGCTAGGCCATAAGTCACGGTTGCCACCACGGAGTTCCTGAAAAGCAAATGCAATCAAGATTAGAGTGTCCCAGCAGTGCTCCCAGACCACGAAACTCACCCACAAACAGACGGAACCCCCCCTAAGAGCACCTCAAAGGCAAGCAAGTCATCAAAAACACAAATAAATTTCCGCCTAGGATTTGGTCCAAACCACTTTTATCCGGTATTAGAGCTTCCCAGGAATGGACCCAGCGCCGTCAACCCAGGAGAAAACGAGTAGAAGACCCCCAAACAGCCAAAGAGCAAAAGTACAAAAATGGGGACTTAGTCAGTTTTTCCCAAATTTCCCAAATCACTCCGCTCGCGCTCTGCAGCTAGGCCCTAACTCCCCTCTGCCACCATGGATTTGCTTCAAACCTCTTGCAAAGTAAAGTATATATAGCCAGCAGTGCGCCCAGACCCCGAAACCCACCCACAAACACCAGGAAGCCCCCCAAACAGGCCCCCGAAAACGCTACATTGAGCAAAATGTCAGAAATAGCAACAACAAAAAAATCGGCATGGATTTTGTCCCAACCACTTCTACCCGGTATTAAACCTTCCCAGGAATGCCCCAAGACCCGCCAACCCACCAGCCAAAAAGCACAACACCCCCAAACAGGCCAAAAGCAAAATCTCATACTTGCAATATTTCTCGGCCTTCGGTCCAAACGCGCTGCGTAGCTAGGCCATAAGTCGGGGTTGCCACCACGGAGTTCCTGAAAAGCAAATGCAATCAAGATTAGAGTGTCCAAGCAGTGCTCCCAGACCACGAAACTCACCCACAAACAGACGGAACCCCCCCTAAGAGCACCTCAAAGGCAAGCAAGTCATCAAAAACACAAATAAATTTCCGCCTAGGATTTGGTCCAAACCACTTTTATCCGGTATTAGAGCTTCCCAGCAATGGACCCAGTGCCGTCAACCCAGGAGAAAACGAGTAGAAGACCCCCAAACAGCCAAAGAGCAAAAGTACAAAAATGGGGACTTAGTCAGTTTTTCCCAAATTTCCCAAATCACTCCGCGCGCGCTCTGCAGCTAGGCCCTAACTCCCCTCTGCCACCATGGATTTGCTTCAAACCTCTTGCAAAGTAAAGTATATATAGCCAGCAGTGCGCCCAGACCCCGAAACCCACCCACAAACACCAGGAAGCCCCCCAAACAGGCCCCCGAAAACGCTACATTGAGCAAAATGTCAGAAATAGCACAAAAAAAAATCGGCCTGGATTTTGTCCCAACCACTTCTACCCGGTATTAGACCTTCCCAGGAATGCCCCAAGACCCGCCAACCCACCAGCCAAAAAGCATAACACCCCCAAACAGGCCAAAAGCAAAATCTCATACTTGCAAAATTTCTCGGCCTTCGGTCCAAACGCGCTGCGTAGCTAGGCCATAAGTCGGGGTTGCCACCACGGAGTTCCTGAAAAGCAAATGCAATCAAGATTAGAGTGTCCCAGCAGTGCTCCCAGACCACGAAACTCACCCACAAACAGACGGAACCCCCCCTAAGAGCACCTCAAAGGCAAGCAAGTCATCAAAAACACAAATAAATTTCCACCTAGGATTTGGTCCAAACCACTTTTATCCGGTATTAGAGCTTCCCAGCAATGGCCCCAGCGCCGTCAACCCAGGAGAAAACGAGTAGAAGACCCCCAAACAGCCAAAGAGCAAAAGTACAAAAATGGGGACTTAGTCAGTATTTCCCAAATTTCCCAAATCACTCCGCTCGCGCTCTGCAGCTAGGCCCTAACTCCCCTCTGCCACCATGGATTTGCTTCAAACCTCTTGCAAAGTAAAGTATATATAGCCAGCAGTGCGCCCAGACCCCGAAACCCACCCACAAACACCAGGAAGCCCCCCAAACAGGCCCCCGAAAACGCTACATTGAGCAAAATGTCAGTAATAGCAACCCAAAAAATCGGCCTGGATTTTGTCCCAACCACTTCTACCCGGTATTAGACCTTCCCAGGAATGCCCCAAGACCCGCCAACCTACCCGCCAAAAAGCATAACACCCCCAAACAGGCCAAAAGCAAAATCTCATACTTGCAATATTTCTCTGCCTTCGGTCCAAACGCGCTGCGTAGCTAGGCCATAAGTCGGGGTTGCCACCACGGATTTCCTGAAAAGCAAATGCAATCAAGATTAGAGTATCCCAGCAGTGCTCCCAGACCACGAAACTCACCCACAAACAGACGGAACCCCCCCTAAGAGCACCTCAAAGGCAAGCAAGTCATCAAAAACACAAATAAATTTCCGCCTGGGATTTGGTCCAAACCACTTTTATCCGGTATATATAGCCAGCAGTGCGCCCAGACCCCAAAACCCACCCACAAACAGACGGAACCCCCCCTAAGAGCACCTCAAAGGCAAGCAAGTCATCAAAAACACAAATAAATTTCCGCCTGGGATTTGGTCCAAACCACTTTTATCCGGTATTAGAGCTTCCCAACAATGGTCCCAGAGCCGTCAACTCACCTGCAAAGAGGTAGAACAACACCCCCACAAGTGCTGAGTCTTTCTTCATTGGGCGTAAACCAGCCCTCTGGTTTGATGGAAATAGGAGTCTGGAGGAGGAGGATAGAGGAGCATGTTCTTCTGAACTTGTGAACCTGAGGAATGCAGACTGCGGCAACTTCAAATCAATTAGCAAACCAGTGAAGACAGTTCTGCTGATGGGCTAGTTTTTGTGATTATCTGATTAAAGTTTGAAATATATTAACTGTGCACAACAAAGAAAGACAGACACACAGGAATAAAAGTGAATAAGGACGAAAAAGAAAGTTATTGATTCGTTGTCTCATTTTCAGGGCTCTGTATCACGGTCCAGGAATGAGAATAAGGCTTCGTCATCATACTCTGCGAATTCAGGCAGGGTGAGCTCAGTGTCACCTGACAGAGTAGAAATTCCCTCATCTATGTTGCTGGCCACCTCGTCTTCATCCGGCGCGCTTTCTCGTACTCTGTAATCTGGTGGTATGAGGTGCTGATTCATCTTGATCATTGTTAACCTCTCCACATTTTTGGGCGAGAGGCGGCTCCGTTTGGGAGTTACAATGCCACCAGCAGCACTGAAAACACGTTCAGAAGACACACTTGCGAGTGGGTAAGACAAGTAGTTTAAAGCCAGGTTGGTGAGCTGTGGCCACAATTCTTTTTTCCCATGCCAATACGCCAATGGGTCAGAATTAACATAGACCTCTGTTGAGTCATTCAGATAGTCCTTCACCATCGACTCAAGGTCCTCATCCAAGGTTCCTCCACTTTGCTTAGCTCTTGCTGTGCCTCTGACCTTTTGAGAACCAAACCCACGCAGAGCTAGCCAATCCTCTTCAGCCTCCAATGTTTCTGTTGTGTCTGGTGCAGATGATCCGGTTGCCGGTGTCTTTAACGGCTGAGAGGTCACTTGTGCCACAGCCACAGGTGCAGAAGTGGATTGTTTTGACTGGGGATGGCCTGCTGATGTACTGCCATTTCCTTCAATTTTCAGCCGTTCTCTTTCAAACCTCTTGGCTGACAAGGCTAGCCAATGTTTGTACTTTGGAACATGTTCATCATCAAAAGGAAAGAATGCTTGGCCTTCCAGGGCCATTTTGTAGCGTGGATCCAGAATAGTAGCACAAATGTAATGCTCTTCTGAGTGGATCTTTTTAAGACGTTCATCACCTTGTAGGAGCTCTAATAATTTCTCAGCCAGAACAAAAGAGTCTTGGTTTTTTACATCTTTTTGAAACACAGAACACACCTCTTTCAGTTGGTCCTCCAGCATGTACAACAATGGGATAGCTTTTCCCAAATTACAGTCCTCCTTGCTGACTGCACGCGTGAAGAACTCAAAAGGAGAAGCATGCGTGTCAGGCTTTGAACTATGTTCCATTGCGCCGCACCCATCCTCAGGTCCTCCTGAGCTGTACCCTCTGTAAAGAAATATTGATTGAGTACCGTATACTGCTCATACAGACGCTCAAGCATGTAGAAGGTTGAGTTCCAACGTGTTACCACCTCCTGGATGAGTGCTTTCACTGGCATTTGACGTTGATATAGCAGGCTCCTCAGCTGCTTCCGGGCCTTAAAAGAATGGCTGAAATGGTTGCACATTTTTCGGCAGGTGTCCAATACTCTGTACGCTGCCGTGCCTTTATTACTCAAGAATTTTTGGACAACCAGGTTTATACAGTGCGCCAAACACGGTACTCTGAAATAGTCACCCTGCCTCATGGCCTTAACTATATTGGCGCCATTGTCCGTGGAAACATAACCAACCTGGCGTTTTAGTGGGGACAGCCAGTTAAGGACCTTTGTGTTAAAGACATCCAAAATGTTTTCTGGTGTGTGACGTTTCTCCAAACCAAACATGGCTAGTGTTGCATGTTTCCGAGCAGCTTTAAAAACAATGTCCGTGTCAACACCTGTGTTTAGCTTTGCTTTAGCCCCTGAAAAAGAGACCCAGTGTGCAGTGATGCACATGTAATCAGCGCCTGCGCCACTGGTCCACATGTCTGTTGTCAGATGTATAGTGTGAACAGCACTCTTCTGCAAAGCTGCCCCAATCACCTTCAGAACATCTTCATGTAGTGCTGGAACCGCAACTCGGGCAAAATAGAACCGGCTAGGAACCTTCCATTTAGGGCAGAGCGCTGCCACTAATTCTAGAAAACCAACCCCTTCTACAAAAGAAAAAGGGAGAAGGTCCAGAGCTAGCATTTTAGCCAGCTTAGTGTTATACAGACGCGTCAGTGGGTGGTTGCGTTCATATTGCGCTTCTGTAAACAACATCTTTTTAATGTTGCCCTGGACCAAGGATATACGGGATGATGATGATATCTTCGACCCAGTTACGCTCGCTGATGAACTTTTCCGCCTTGATGTCTCACTCTCTCCCACACTCTTAGTGTGGCTCACATGGGGTGTGCTGCTGACAGGGGTACTGGGTGTAAGTGAAGTGTTTGAATCGTCTTCTTCCTCCTCGTCATCATCAGACGAAAAATCAACGTATTCATTACGTGCAATTCGGGCTTCCTTGACCGCCTCTAGGTGCGCAAACCATTGGACAGGGTGCGCTCTCCTAAGATGACCTCTCTGGCCTCCGGTACCATAGTTGGTACCAAACTTACCACGACTAACTCGAAACTTACACATGCTACAAATGGCTACGTTTTCCATTCTTGGGCAAACACTAAAGAAGTCCCAAACTGGAGACTTGAAATGTCTTTGGGGGCCGGAGGAGGCGGCGATACTGGTGGTGGTGGTCCTGCTGCTAATGCCAGATGAAGTGGAGGATGTGGATTGCCGAACTTCAGTACGTTTTGCACTTTCACCACCACTAATTGAGGTCGAGGTGGATGGAAGTCCCTTCTTGCGAGGAAGAAATATGGAAGCGGTAGGTGTTGGTGTACTAGTTAACTCCAAATCCAAAGATTGTTGTGTTTCCATTGACTCCTCGTCGACATCATCATCACGCTCAGCAGCTTCTCGGGATAGGGTCAAAATGTCTCTTTGCTGCATGCCCGCTGGGGCTGCAGTGACCATTATGATGACTGGATCGTCGTCGTGAAGGGCTTCATCAGCAGCAGTATGCGTCACTTCTTGTTGAGCCTCATCACACTCCATAGGTATGAGTTTTTCGACGAACTTCCTTTTACGCTTAGGTATCTTTGTCAGATCATGGTGTGCCTCACTTTCAGGCTGCTGTGGTGGTACCCATTCGTCATCCAGATCATCAGTAGGAGGTGAGCTTGAAGAAGATGTAGACACCCCCCTTGATCTTTTCCTTGCTAGGGATGTGGAAGACAATGAATGATCATCAGGAGGAGTGGCTTCCTCAAATGATACCTCGGTCTGATTGTCAATTTCCTGATGTGCCCCTACTTCGGGAGGAACAACTATTGTGGGCACTTGTGACCCTCCATGCACCTCTGCTTGCGCATCTCCTTGCGCTGCCTCTCCTTCCACATGTACTTGGGCTTGTACTACTTGCACATGTTGTTGTTGCGGCTGTGGTTGTTCAACACTTGTCAGATGAGTTACAACAACCTGTGTTGATTCAGGGACATTGCTGCTACTTTCTTGCGATGAGCCAACATCACTGGTCGATGGTGATTGGAGAAGTACACTGACTGCCTCTGAAGCACTCAAGGGCTTTGACTTAATTTGGGGTGGTGGTGGAGGCACTGAACCCAATGGAGCGGGGGTGCTGCTCCCAGCTTGGTCCCCAGCAGATCCTGCTGCTGCAGGCGTACTTTTTTTTTTGCTCCCAAAAAACGTGGCGGTTGGCACACCAGCCTCCTTGGTAACTTGCTTCTTCTGCTCCTTACTAGCAACTTTCTTGCTAGAGGAGCTACGGAGACCTTTTTTTGGGGCCATCTTCTTCAGAGCAGGTCAGACAGCAGGCCGCAGTTAAACGAATTGTAGAGTTGTCTGAGGCCAGACGTGACGTCGCGTGACGTTATGCTGCACACACACACCGCTGCAGGACTTCTTCCTGGCACTGGTGGTTCTCTTGAGTCTTGTGCACCTAAAAACAATGGAAGACAGAGGAACATCAGTTCAGTTATACACCCCAAAAAAATAAAAAATAAACCAGAAAAATCAGCGCAATCCCATTCCATCCATGCCCTCCATGATGTTTAAGTTCAAGACACCCCACAGAAAGACTAGGCCCATGCTAGACTCAAATACCCCTGGTGAAAAGGCCACAAGTACAGCCCCAAAAAACGAAAATCACTGAAAAATCTGCACAATCCCATTCCATCCATGCCCTCCATGATGTTTAAATTCAAGACACCCCACAGAAAGACTAGGCCCATGCAAGACTCACTACCCCTGGGCATAAAGGTTGAAAAGTAGGCAAAATGGTTGCAGGCCTAACAACAATGCCTACATTCAAAAGGGCCACTTGCCTCCCAGCACATGGCCAGGGCCTGTAGCAGCACTCAAAATGGCCCCCAGCCACATGGCCTGTCCCTCCCCATGAACACCACTGCAAAATCAGCACAATCCCATTCCATCCATGCCCTCCATGATGTTTAAGTTCAAGACACCCCACAGAAAGACTAGGCCCATGCAAGACTCAATATCCCTTGTGAAAAGGCCACAAGTACAGCCTAAAAAAACGAAAATCACTGAAAAATCAGCACAATCCCATTCCATCCATGCCCTCCGTGATGTTTAAATTCAAGACACCCCACAGAAAGACTAGGCCCATGAAAGACTCAATACCCCTGGTGAAAAGGCCACAAGTACAGCCCCAAAAAACGAAAATCACTGAAAAATCAGCACAATCCCAATCCATCCATGCCCTCCATGATGTTTAAATTCAAGACAACCCACAGAAAGACTAGGCCCATGCAACACTCACTACCCCTGGGCATAAAGGTTGAAAAGTAGGCAAAATGGTTGCAGGCCTAACAACAATGCCTACATTCAAAATGGCCACTTGCCTCCCTGCACATGGCCAGGCCCTGTAGCAGCACTCAAAATGGCCCCCAGCCACATGGCCTGTCCCTCCCCATGAACACCCCCAAAAATCGAAAATCACTGAAAAATCTGCACAATCCCATTCCATCCATGCCCTCCATGATGTTTAAGTTCGAGACACCCCACAGAAAGACTAGGCCCATGCAAGACTCAATACCCCTGGTGAAAAGGCCACAAGTACAGCCCCCAAAAACGAAAATCACTGAAAAATCTGCACAATCCCATTCCATCCATGCCCTCCATGATGTTTAAATTCAAGACAACCCACAGAAAGACTAGGCCCATGCAACACTCACTACCCCTGGGCATAAAGGTTGAAAAGTAGGCAAAATGGTTGCAGGCCTAACAACAATGCCTACATTCAAAATGGCCACTTGCCTCCCTGCACATGGCCAGGCCCTGTAGCAGCACTCAAAATGGCCCCCAGCCACATGGCCTGTCCCTCCCCATGAACACCCCCAAAAATCGAAAATCACTGAAAAATCAGCACACTCCCATTCCATCCCTGCCCTCCATGATGTTTAAGTTCAAGACACCCCACAGAAAGACTAGGCCCATGCAAGACTCAATACCCCTGGTGAAAAGGCCACAAGTACAGCCCCAAAAAACGAAAATCACTGAAAAATCTGCACAATCCCATTCCATCCATGCCCTCCATGATGTTTAAGTTCAAGACACCCCACAGAAAGACTAGGCCCATGAAAGACTCAATACCCCTGGTGAAAAGGCCACAAGTACATCCCCAAAAAACGAAAATCACTGAAAAATCAGCACAATCCCATTCCATCCATGCCCTCCATGATGTTTAAATTCAAGACAACCCACAGAAAGACTAGGCCCATGCAACACTCACTACCCCTGGGCATAAAGGTTGAAAAGTAGGCAAAATGGTTGCAGGCCTAACAACAATGCCTACATTCAAAATGGCCACTTGCCTCCCTGCACATGGCCAGGCCCTGTAGCAGCACTCAAAATGGCCCCCAGCCACATGGCCTGTCCCTCCCCATGAACACCCCCAAAAATCGAAAATCACTGAAAAATCTGCACAATCCCATTCCATCCATGCCCTCCATGATGTTTAAGTTCGAGACACCCCACAGAAAGACTAGGCCCATGCAAGACTCAATACCCCTGGTGAAAAGGCCACAAGTACAGCCCCCAAAAACGAAAATCACTGAAAAATCTGCACAATCCCATTCCATCCATGCCCTCCATGATGTTTAAATTCAAGACACCCCACAGAAAGACTAGGCCCATGCAAGACTCACTACCCCTGGGCATAAAGGTTGAAAAGTAGGCAAAATGGTTGCAGGCCTAACAACAATGCCTGCATTCAAAATGGCCACTTGCCTCCCAGCACATGGCCAGGGCCTGTAGCAGCACTCAAAATGGCCCCCAGCCACATGGCCTGTCCCTCCCCATGAACACCCCCAAAAATCAAAAAACACTGAAAAATCAGCACAATCCCATTCCATCCATGCCCTCCATGATGTTTAAGTTCAAGACACCCCACAAAAAGACTAGGCCCGTGCTAGACTCAATACCCCTGGTGAAAAGGCCACAAGTACAGCCCCAAAAAACGAAAATAACTGAAAAATCAGCACAATCCCATTCCATCCATGCCCTCCATGATGTTTAAGTTCAAGACACCCCACAGAAAGACTAGGCCCATGCTAGACTGAAATACCCCTGGTGAAAAGGCCACAAGTACAGCCCCAAAAAACGAAAATCACTGAAAAATCAGCACAATCCCAATCCATCTATGCCCTCCATGATGTTTAAGTTCAAGACACCCCACAGAAAGACTCAGCCCACCCACCACTGAGTACCCCTGGGCAAAAGGCCCCAAAACAGCCCAAACATCGAAAATTCCAAAATTGTAGTTGCAGCAACTGTAATGCCCCAAACAAACTTACTTGTAAAATTTCTAATCCAACAGTGATCCAAAGAAAGTCAAAAAGGCCTCAAATCCAAATATCCAGCAGCATCCACAAAAAGTAATCCTTCCAGCTCCAGATCCAAATGAAAAGTGACCAGGAGATGGACAAAGCACTGGGAGGAGCCTGCTGGACAGGAACAGGAAGTTGAAGACTGTGGGGCACTTCCTTCCTCCCACCCCCCTCCCCAAAATGGACTCCTCGCTAAAAAAGTGCAGGCAAATGTCAACCTAGGGAGTTATTCAGATAAAAATCATCATTTCAAGAAGGTTTATGCTGCTTGCTGGTGGATTTCTTGTGCCGAATTGCAAATTTTATATTTTCGCTTGTGCGAGATTGTTGCTGCTCGCCGCATCTCAAATCTTGCAATTGCGAAGTACCGCGAGACGTGATCTCGCCGTACTCGTGTTGACAAACTCTCGCTGTGCAAGTTGGCAAGCCGCGATGACGTAATCGCGCTCGCCAAATTCCCGCTGGATCCCGCAGCAAGATCCAAAATGGCGCAGCACTCGCAAAATATCGAGAAAAACGACTCGGCAAACGATGATAGACGCCGCGCGCCGCAAAAATTGTATCACCAACGCCGTGCGCCCCAAAATTGTATCAGCAAGAAAAAAAAAATCCGCTGCGTGCGAATTTGCGGATTTTGCGGGAAATTCGCAAATCTCGCGGATTGCGAATTTACCGAAAATCCGCAAAATCCGCGAGCGTAACAGATTTTCCGCCCATACTTACTTAGGAGTCCCACCAACAAAAGCCCCACGTAGAGCTATTAACACCACCACCGTTCCAAAGAATGGGAAGCGAAAGCAAACGCCTGAGGCGGGTGCTTAAAGAAAGAAACTGTGTGAGGAAATAATATCCAGCACAGAGGAGGGTGTGAAGCAGGTACACAATCCTATTGGCCAATCATCTACCAGAGCAGATACAAATCACCCTACCTGGGCACTGAATCTCTTGTCCGAATTGTAGAGCCAACTACGAGCCATTGTAAGAAAAGAACTGACCCCATTCTTAATCGTCTAGATAACTTGATAACATTGGAGAAAACTAGACAAATAAACTCTGATACAATTTCAACCCAGATAAAAGCAAGGAGGATTGCCGCTGGCTGCCAGGTGGACATTCCAAACCCAATATCTCCGGATGGGTTGGGTGTACAGACCATTGCTGGTCCCACCACAACTCAAGAGATAAGGGAATTGAATGTTGGCAATCACCAGGCATGCACAAGTCCAAATCAAGCAGCTCCACTCCAAGGGGTAGGGACAAAACTAGCTCTCCTCCACATGAGTCTAGTGGGAATGGGAGAGGGTGGACGAGGATAGAACCCACTGTGGATGGGCCTGAACCAGTGAAGCTGTCAACCATTGATGTACCCCCTGCCTGTTTCCCGTATGTAATCATATTGGCTGGAGTCCCCAGACTCAGACCCAATCAGAGGGAATCAAAACTTGACCTCAGAATATATGTCTGCCCTTACCCTGGCCAGAATTGGGAGGCACCCTGATACACTGTGTCTGCGAGGTTGTGGTCTCCCTGGTACCTTTTACCACATCTTGTGGGACTGCCCGGTGGTGCAACAGTTTTGGAGCGGAGCACTTCGGAAAATGAGTAGCATCCTGGGTAAGCCAATCTTGCCAAGGCCCATGTTAATGTGTCCTTAACATCTGGGGGGCCAATGACCTGAACGATCATGAGCTGCAGTGGACAGCGCTAGGTTTTCTGCTGATTAAGCGTTCTATAGCAATGAAGTTGGGATCGCCGGACAGAATATTGGTGGTGAGCTGGGTAGCTGAAAAGGATCGATGTATGATCGCGGAAAAGACAGTCTACAAGATTCGAGGATGCCCAAAAACGTGGGACAAGAAATGGGGGCACTGGAATGCTTATCGGGGGGAAATATGTGACTCTCCTACAGTTGAACTGGCTATGTCCTGTGTTGGACCTATGGGAGGCCCTGTACGGTAGAATGTACTTTGTTTGATCTGTATATAACCTTATGTGTACTGCAGTGCTTGTGACTGATTTCTGACTCTGCTTTCGTTATTTTAATAAAATCTTAAGTTTAAAAAAAAAAAAACTTGACCTCAGAAATAAGTGCCTGTTTCG